>NC_057798.1:169338150-169509281 GCF_018294505.1 Triticum aestivum
TGTCTCTCTCTTTCCCTCTCCCACAACTCAAACCTTAATATTGTTCAGTATTAACATTCAACGGCTACAGTATATCCTAGAAGCTTAAACACTAAAGGAAAATCTTAACCTTTGCACGGGTTGAGACAACTTTTCTAACTTAATCCTGGCTCATTTACTCCACCATTCTGAAGCACATAAATTAATGGTTATACTCCCTAGACAATCAAAAATGACTTTATAGGGGAATGTTTTTAGTCCATTGCCAGAGTTGACAAGCGTCAATGTTTTTCTTGCCAACGGGCTTCCTTTGAACTGTAACCGGTTGTCGTTTCCTTGATCTTCATGTGTTTCATTCCACCCTTACCCAACAGGAAGACAAAGTCCCTATACGTCTCACTAAATAACCTTTGGAATTACCGCCACGACGCCATTGTGTGGTTTTAGATTGTCCAACTTAAACAAGGAAAGGAATCGAAATGCTCTACCACTCTGTTAATTAGCCATCTCAAATTTTGCTGAAAGCCTGAAAAAACAAATGTTAGTGCATGACTCTAGTGTTGACGATTTTAGGAGGCATGCACCAGTACATTATTCACATCCACATATCTCATATGGTCGTTCCAAAATTATTACAGCACATCTCTTCTATGAGAAAAATAAAACACATGACAAGTTTACACGGCCACACGCCATGGTATACAGAATGCACGATTTCAGTTTTCTAAATCATTAAGGAAACATCCATGAAATGAAAAAAATTCCGGTCTCATGGTTGAAAGTAAAAGCAGTACTTACTTTGAGTATATTTCTAAGGTTTTGCAGAAACAATGAATTCTTTTCCAGTGCAACTGCTGAAAGCATAATAAATGTGAAAATATAGTAAAATATTGTAAAATAGGCATGAAAATACATAAGCAAAGTATAACATGTTACCAGTCGCAAAGGACGGCTCCACAACCACTATCGGTTGTTCTGATGTAATATCCCGCGCAAATGCATTAACCCAGTTATGTCTGAAATTCGTGTGTTTCTGCATTCAACCAACTTTGAAACCAATGCATAAAACTGAGTGCATGAGGTGATTCAGTTGTGTCAGAAAGAAAAAAGTACCTTAACCAAGTCAACAGCTTGTGAAGAAAATTACACACATGAACAAATATATCTGGAGATATATGCCAGCAGTGGAAATATTGTACTTCCGGCTCTACGGCCAACCTATATCGAACTTCACATCAGTCATGCTCATATCATGCAAGCAAGAAAAAACATGAAAATCATCTAGATTCAGATAATTAGTCATATCCATTGAACCATAGATTCAGATAAGCAATGTCCGCACCTCCAAAACTGCCATATTCCCCTATATTGGACTTCAAAGTATTTCCCCATTTCTTATCAAGTAATATCAATCATTAAAGAACTATACAAATCGAAGGACACGAATCAAATAAATGGCAAAATAAATCAAACAAGATGACATTTGCAGTATCACTTGCACTTGCAAGGGCAGTTTATAAGATATGGAAATTGTGTGTTTTACGAAGAGACGAAAAATTCACTGGTCCAAAGCTTAGGGACGAAGGGATCACAAGAGGTTGGATACGTTCGTTGCTTATATTGCCGATTGACCGTGACACGTATAGAGCTATGATGTTCAGGAGGACATAGAGAGGAGACATGCCCGTGACCTCCATCCGTCCACTCGCTGCCACCGTTGTCCTTCGTTACTGCTTCGCGCGGCCCCGGCCGCTGCTGCTAGCAGAAGGGGAGGCAGGGGAGAGGAGGAGTGGAGGACCAGGGGCGGCGACGGAAGCACGTCCTACCATTCATGCCCTGCATCCACTATAATTCATGTCAAGTCTTCACAAGGATCAAAGAACTCTTACGAAGAGAACTGAAGAAAAAGTATACCCACTTCTCATAAGTAGATCATGCTTGTTTACTAAGCACCATGCCGGCCGAAGATAACAGAAGATCAAGCATCAAAGACCAGCAACAAACCGATCGATATGAGGACCAGGCCGGACGGCCATCGACATCACCTTGCTTCATCCATGGGGCAACCCCCATACACGTAATTGTTTATTGACAAAAATAAAACAATAGGAGCATTCTTTCTTGACAGGACCAGTGATATTCCTCTATCTGACCTTCACTTTTATCAGATTATGGATTTAAGTTCTTGTTATGGACGAATAATATGCACATGTTACTTGCTTCCAGTAGCTCTATCCTGAAGAATGTTCCTGACTAAGCTGAATGCACCAAACCAGCTGGCACAAAGGTCTCCATATTAGCAGAGTGAAAACCCATGCATTTGTCCCAAGACATTGGGACCAAACCTGCCTCGGAATTCCTTATAGCAAGCTAAATTTTCTATCTAACTGTAATTGGTTTTCTACATACAAATTCTTTAAAATATTTACACCATATCAATACATTAGAAATATTATCAAGATTTTGAATGTAGCAGACTTGATAACATTTCTGTTAAATACATGCAAAATCGACTCTTTTAGAAGAAACAAGGCAAATTTGTTACTATATATGTGAACTCGGGAACTTTTGAGCATGGCCTAAATTAATGTCCAGTACAACCAACTCACCTAGAACTGCCCACACTGTACGATCAAATGAAGCAAATCATTTGATCCTTCACCATGTTTTACGATGTCAAGTACCCAAAGCTCATGTTCAATAGCATAGACAATGAATATTACGGCAAACCTCACCTGATCGAATCATCAAGCTGCAGGTCAGTAATACCATGCCGTGCAGTACCTAGAGCACCCTATCAGCCACTAATTAAGGTTGTGCCTTGGTACTTCCAAACCTGCCAATAAATACAAGACATGAACGGATGAAAATCGCTGACCCATGTGCTCACATGGCTGGAACATAATTCTTTGACCAACCTAACACTGCACCGCTCACTCTTGCCCTCTTTCTTGGGGCCTGGAGGGATAGTCTGATTCTCCTGGAAACCCTCTGACCTCTGCAACTGCACAACCGGAAGTCATGACGGCCCAGCTAGCTATGGTTAATACGAATAAGATACAAGGTTATTTCTGTAGTCCCACTACCATCAAGACTGGTGGACGCAGCCGATGAACTCACTGCAGTCGGCCTCCTATGCATGCGGAGGGCCGCAACGCAGCCACGAAACACCCATTCCTCCTGGAGCGTACGAGATTAGCAATGCACGATTTTTGTTTAGGCACTACTAAGAGGGTGAGATTGGGCAAAGCGATGAGAAACCAATAAGAGCAGGGGGGTACCTGGAGTGGCTGTCTCTAGGGAAAGATGGCGAAAACCAGCAGTGCACGCACGAAATACCAGGCGCATCCTTACGGACGTACCTGACGCCGGAGACGGTGCTCTTGTCCTTGCAGCGCCGCACGACCTGCCCGTCACCCTCGTGGACGTAAACCTCCAGGTCCATCTCCCGCATCGGCAGGGCTTCACGCGCTCGTGGGGATCCTATCGTCTCATCTATCTGGACCGGAGGCGGCGCCGGGTGAGGATGGGCGGCAGGCTAACCCTAGCGCGCTGCGAGGTCGGGGTCATGGGTTTGTGCTTCCTGCGTGCGTCTGCTGCTTGAGGCGCTAGAGAGGATTGGGTGGGCTGGGCTCCCGAACCACCTCTTCCTTGTTCGGGAAAAATAATCGTGATCCCATAAAAAAGGAAAAAATCGGGATGAATTAAAATAAATCGGTGGGGATTGGTGGGAAAAAGGAAGGAGAAAATCGGTGGAACGAGGAGGACCAGCGACGGGTGGGGATGCGAACGAACGAAACCAACGAACGACCTACGTACTGAGACATTAGGAGTAGAGATAGAAGCCAAGTGGTTGTGAGCAGGTGATCGTCTTGCTTGTTGCCGACACACGCGAAGAAATCGACTGTCGGCGGGAGGCGCTCGCCTGCTAGTGTGTTGACAGTTGTATATACTCCGAGTGTCCTACTCTTGCTTATGCGTCCATCAGGAGCTACCGGGACCTGCCACGTCGTGTGTGTAAGCCGAGTGTTTGCCGTTGATGCTCGGTTTACTACTGCACTAGCAGTGCCAAACGGTCATGAGTTGCCTAGATCATACCATGTGTCATAGAAACCGAGTGTTGAACTCGGCTTAGAGCATCTCCAGCCGTTCGGCCCTCCAGGGCACCCAAAAAGAGCGGCCTGGGGGCAAACCGGCGCTAGATTGACCCTTGGGATTCGTTTCTCCCCACTTCCCCAGCCACGGCCCTAGGTGCCGCCCCCAAGGAATGTGGACTTTTTGAGCTTAGGCATCCGGGTCGGGTTATCCTAGCGGTCGGCTGAGCTTCATGTACCTGGAGATATGCGCGTGGTTGCATCGTTTAGGACGGCCATTACTGTGCTACCCATGTCCTGTTCTGCTAGTTGCGTAGGACCTATGGGTAGGCTGGCCACGGGCTTAGACCCCTGTTCATATTTGTTCTATTCTGACGTCTCATGTGATGTGTGAGCAGTCTGCAATGTATTCGCAAATGTCCATCTTCCTGATCTCTTTTTCTATTATTTATTTTTATGGGTAGAAAAATTTAAAGTGAGGCATTCCATCGCAACATATGATGTGTGTGGCCCATCAAAACTGTCAGCGTGAGCCTACTCCTTGTATTCCGTGGTGCCACGTATTCGTTCTTCTGTTCGTCCTCGCTATTTGGGCTGTTCATATTGACTCGTATAGTCCAAACGTTATATCCATATCTCCTTGTATTCAGGAAGGCGAGACGGCGGCGGCTTCCTAAAGATGAAATAAAAGTCTTTCCGGCTAGCCCCTGTTCCGGCGGTGCATCTAGCATCGTTGGTGGGCGTGTGGAGATGTGTCTTCGACAGACCTATCTTTGGTGGATTTGTTCGGATCTCGTCGTTGTTCGTTTACGTTCGTGTCTTCGGTTTGGATCATGTGGATCTACGTTATTTTTCATCGATGGCGGTTGCTGTTCTGTGGTGCTGGTCCTATGGGGCCTTAGCACGACGACTTCCCGACTGTCTACTACAACAAGTTGTGCCCGGCTCTAGCGATGGAGGGGCGATGACGGCGGCGTGCCTTTGGCTCGCTTCTGTGCTTGTAGTTGTCGCTAGGTGGTCTACGAATCTGGATGTAATTTTTATTTCTTGTATCCGTTGTACTGCCATGATTAAAGATGAATAGATATGAAGTTTTTTTGAAAAAAAAGTGAAAAAAGATAGAAAAATAAAAGGACAGAGAAAGCCCCGCCCGCTGAAACATATTACCTGTTTTTTGTTTTCTTTAAACAACATTACCCATGCAACCCCTTACATTCCTTACAAAAATGGTTAAAAAGCTATGAGACGTCTGCAGCCCGGATGCAACATCACACCCGGACGGGCCAGCTATTGTCCCCATGCGCTGGGTGCATGACTGCATGCGTTTCTGTCGAATTTGTCAAGACGCATATGTCTTTGAGCTGGGTGCGCAGCTAGTCTCCGGTACAGTAGCCTCCTGCAACGTAGGCTGATCACAGACCCGTGGGTGGCAATGCCTGTTTTAGTGGCTAAAGGAGGACGCGGATCCCTGCGCGTACGGACGGTCGAGATAGCTGGACCGGGGTGCGTACGCTCTCTGAAATGTTTTCGCGCCCCCAAGGCACCCCATATTCAAACTCGATCGTTCCCGCTCCAAAAAAAAGACACAATCCGGCGATCATCGCAATAGTTCGGCGATTCGGTGCCATAGTTCGGCGATCAAATGAAAGGATACGCAGTAGTTCGGCGCACAAAAAAGGAAGGACGCGGAAGGAATGCATCAAACGTCAAGCTCGACCTCCGGCATCGTCGGCGGCGTATGCGGGCTGGGAGGAGTCGGTGCGGCTTCCGGGCTAGTCGGCACGGCTTCTGTGCTGCTGGGCGCGGCGGAGGCATCGTCGGTGGGGCTGGGCGTCGTGGAGGCATCGTCAGTCGGGCTGGGCGGCGGCGTCACCGGTATCTGGTTCAGGATGAGGCCTCACTCCGCCAAGAACCACGCCTTGAGCTTCTCGTCACCGCTCTGGAGCATGTCGGCGCCGCCCATCAAGAAAGCCAGGTCGTTGTTCCTCTTTTTCGCAGCGACGTTGGACCGGAGCAAGTCGAGCTTGACGGCGCTGTTCGTCATCAAAGCAGCCCACCTCGCCTCAGTTTTCTCTTCCCACTGGGCGGCCCTGGTCTTGGCGTCGCCGAGGCAGTACTCGATGGACTCTTGCACGCGTGCGGCAGACGACTCGGCGTGTTTCGTCTTCTTGGCCCCTTTGTTGCCGTCCGGGCGCCGTCGGCCGCGCCAGGGGTCGGCGCGTCCGGCCTGTACGTCTCCTTGGCCTTGGCGAGGGTGCGCCGGACACCCGCCCACTTCTCGCACTTGTCGATTCGCTTGAAGACGTGAAGTTACTTGAACTCTACGTCGCTGTTGTCATCGCGGAACATGGCGAACATGCGTAGCAGCTGTGCCGAGGAAAGAACATCAGTCGGCTCAAGCGCACGCGCGGGCGCGCATACGGCGAAAAGCAATAGTGAGAACGGCGTGCTATACCTGATCCTCGACGCTGGTGCCGCTCTCCGGGCGAGCCGTGACCTCCTCGATGATCCCATGTGATTTGTTGCACGCCGTTTGGATGAACCCCCAATGGTTCGCCATCGCCTTCGACCCACGCTTCATGTGAACGCCTTTGAAGTAGGGGTCGACGAGCTTGCGCTCGTCAAACTCGGCCTTGATGCGGGCCCAATACGTCTTGATGCTCTGATTCGTGTCGGTGACCGAGTCGAGGCAGACGACCTTCCGCGCTTTGGTGAGGCACTCCTCTTCCTTGGACGCTCACTTGATGTGCGGCTCGCCGGTCTTGGCCGCCGTGTTCTTCTTCTTCTTCTTGCCTTTCCTCGTCGGCGCTGGCTCCTCCTCCTCTTCCTCCTCCTCATCCGGCTCTTCCTCGCCGTAATCGAGCTCGTCGTCCATGTCGCCGAGATCAATTGAGTCGTCTTGGGTAGTGAACCCGGGGGAAGCGGCGGCTGCAGCCGAGCCGGCTGCGATGATGTCTTCCATGTCGGCCTTCGTCGCCTTGGCGTCGCCAAGATGCGACGAGGAGGAGGCTTGCGAGTAGAGGCCGCAGCGGAGAGGTGGCGTTGGTGAGGTTGCGTAGTCCAGCGGCAAGTACGTGTACCGGGGGTACTACACGCCGGCGAACGCAGGCGAGGGCGTATGCTGGACTGGGCGCCCATTGGGGAAGGTGATGTTGGGGTTGAAGCCACCGTGGGCGTCGCCATCGGCATAGCCCGGCGACGGCGTGCTCCATGGGTGTGGCGACGACGAGAACCCGGCCGGAGAGCCAACGCTTTGCTGGCTCCAGGCCGCGTATGGGTGCCCATCGGGTGGATTCATCATTGCCGTGCGCGCCACCTCAGCTTGTTCGGCCGCCACGCGCTCCACCTGCTCCGCCGCCACCGTGGTGGCCGCATGCGCCGCTCTCTCCCTGGCCTTCTTGGCCCTGTTGCGCCTGTCGGCAGTGACGGCCTCCCGGCGCTGCACATCCACCTTCTAGTTGGCGTTGCTCATGCCCGGGGGCTTGGATGGCTTCCTTTGTTTCGGCTGGGCGACGGCGGCGGTTGTGGGATCCGTCGTGGCACAGGGCATCACTGTTGGAGAACGTTGCAGAAAACAAAAATTTTCCTACTCGTTTCACCAAGATCATCTAGGAGTTCATCTAGCAACGAGTGATTAGATGCATCTACATACATTTGTAGATCGCGAGCGGAAGCGTTCAAAAGAACGGTGATGATGTAGTCGTACTCGACGTGATCCAAATCACCGATGACCAGCGCCGAACGGACGGCACCTCCGCGTTCAACACACGTACGGAACAGCCACGTCTCCTCCTTCTTGATCCAGCAAGGGAGGGAGGAGAGGTTGAGGGAGATGGCACCAGCAGCAGCACGACGGCGTGGTGTTGATGGAGCTGCAGTACTCCGGCAGAGCTTCGCTAAGCACTATGGAGGTGGAGGAGGTGTTGGGGAGGGAGAAGGAGGCAACCAAAGGCCAAGGCGTTCAGGTATGAAGTCCCTCCTCTCCCCCACTATATATAGGAGGGCCAAGGGGGGGTGGCCGGCCCTAGGAGATCCAATCTCCTAGGGGGTGCGGCGGCCAAGGGGGGTTTCCCTCCCCCCCAAGGCACCTAGGAGGTGCCTTCCCCTCCTAGGACTCTTCCCCCTTCAAACCCTAGGCGCATGGGCCTATGTGGGGCTGGTGCCCTTGGCCCATGTAGGCCAAGGCGCACCCCCTACAGCCCATGTGGCCCCCCGGGACAGGTGGACCCACCCGGTGGACCCCCGGGACCCTTCCGGTGGTCCCGGTACAATACCGATAACCCCGAAACTTGTCCCGATGCCCGAAACAGGACTTCCCATATATAAATCTTTACCTCTGGACCATTCCGGAACTCCTCGTGACGTCCGGGATCTCATCCGGGACTCCGAACAACATTCGGGTTACTGCATATACATATCCCTATAACCCTAGCGTAACTGAACCTTAAGTGTGTAGACCCTACGGGTTCGGGAGACAAGCAGACATGACCGAGACGACTCTCCGGTCAATAACCAACAGCGGGATCTGGATACCCATGTTGGCTCCCACATGCTCCACGATGATCTCATCGGATGAACCACGATGTCGAGGATTCTATCAACCCCGTACGCTATTCCCTTTGTCTATCGATATGTTACTTGCCCGAGATTCGATCGTCGGTATCCCAATACCTCGTTCAATCTCGTTACCGGCAAGTCACTTTACTCGTACCGTAATGCATGATCCCGTGAGCAGACACTTGGTCACTCTGAGCTCATTATGATGATGCATTACCGAGTGGGCCCAGTGATACCTCTCCGTCATACGGAGTGACAAATCCCAGTCTTGATCTATGTCACCCAACAGACACTTTCGGAGATACCCGTAGTCTACCTTTATAGTCACCCAGTTACGTTGTGACGTTTGGCATACCCAAAGCACTCCTACGGTATCCGGGAGTTACACGATCTCATGGTCTAAGGAAAAGATACTTGACATTGGAAAACTCTAGCAAACGAACTATACGATCTTGTGCTATGTTTAGGATTGGGTCTTGTCCATCACATCATTCTCCTAATGATGTGATCTCGTTATCAATGACATCCAGTGTCCATAGTCAGGAAACCATGACTATAACGAGCTAGTCAACTAGAGGCTCACTAGGGACATGTTGATGTCTGTTATTCACACATGTATTACGATTCCCGGATAACACAATTATAGCATGAATAAAGACAATTATCATGAACAAGGAAATATAATAATAATGCTTTTATTATTGCCTCTAGGGCATATTTCCAACAGTCTCCAACTTGCACTAGAGTCAATAATCTAGTTACATTGTGATGAATCGAACACCCATGGAATTCTGGTGTTGATCATGTTTTGCTCTAGGGAGAGGTTTAGTCAACGGATCTGCTACATTCAGGTCCGTATGTACTTTACAAATCTCTATGTCTCCATCTTGAACATTTTCACGAATGGAGTTGAAGCGACGCTTGATGTGCCTTGTCTTCTTGTGAAACCTGGGCTCCTTGGCAAGTGAAATAGCTCCAGTGTTGTCACAGAAGAGCTTGATCGGCCCCGACGCATTGGGTATGACTCCTAGGTCGGTGATGAACTCCTTCACCCATATTGCTTCATGTGCTGCCCCCGAGGCTGCCATGTACTCCGCTTCACATGTAGATCCCGCCACGACGCTTTGCTTGCAACTGCATCAGCTTACTGCCCCACCATTCAAAATATACACGTATCCGGTTTGTGACTTAGAGTCATCCAGATCTGTGTCGAAGCTAGCGTCGACGTAACCCTTTACGACGAGCTCTTCGTCACCTCCATAAACGAGAAACATTTCCTTAGTCCTTTTCAGGTACTTCAGGATATTCTTGACCGCTGTCCAGTGTTCCTTGCCGGGATTACTTTGGTACCTTCCTACCAAACTTACGGCAAGGTTTACATCAGGTCTGGTACACAGCATGGCATACATAATAGAACCTATGGCTGAGGCATAGGGGATGACGCTCATCTCTTCTATATCTTCTGCCGTGGTCGGACATTGAGCTGAGCTCAATTTCATACCTTGCAACACAGGCAAGAACCCCTTCTTGGATTGATCCATATTGAACTTCTTCAATATCTTATCAAGGTATGTGCTTTGTGAAAGACCTATGAGGCGTCTCGATCTATCTCTATAGATTTTGATGCTTAATATATAAGCAGCTTCTCCAAGGTCCTTCATTGAAAAACTTTTATTCAAGTAGGCCTTGATGTTGTCCAAGAGTTTTATATCATTTCCCATCAAAAGTATGTCATCTACATATAATATGAGAAATGCTACAGAGCTCCCACTCACTTTCTTGTAAACGCAGGCTTCTCCATAAGTCTGTGTAAACCCAAACGCTTTGATCATCTCATCAAAGCGAATGTTCCAACTCCGAGATGCTTGCACCAGCCCATAAATCGAGCGTTGGAGCTTGCACACTTTGTCAGCATTCTTAGGATCGACAAAACCTTCTGGCTACAACATATACAATTCTTCCTTAAGGAAACCATTAAGGAATGCCGTTTTGACGTCCATTTGCCATATCTCGTAATCATAGAATGCGGCAATTGCTAACATGATTCGGACGGACTTCAGCTTCGCTACCGGTGAGAAAGTCTCATCGTAGTCAACCCCTTGAACTTGTCGATAACCCTTAGCGACAAGCCGAGCTTTATAGATGGTCACATTACCATCCGCGTCTGTCTTCCTCTTAAAGATCCATTTATTTTCTATGGCTCGCCGCTCAACGGGCAAGTCAGTCAAAGTCCATACTTTGTTTTCATACATGGATCCTATCTCGGATTTCATGGCTTCCAGCCATTTGTCGGAATCTGGGCCCGCCATCGCTTCTTCATAGTTTGAAGGTTCACCATTGTCTAACAGCATGATTTCCAAGACAAGGTTGCCGTACCACTCTGGTGCAGAACGTGTCCTTGTGGACCTTCGAATTTCAGTAGGGGCTTGATCAGAAGTATCTTGATCATTTTCATTAACTTCCTCTCCAATCGGTGCAGGCACCTCAGGAACATTTTCTTGAGTTGCGCCATTTTCCGGTTCAAGAGGTAATACTTCATCAAGCTCTACTTTCCTCCCACTTACTTCTTTCGAGAGAAACTCTTTCTCCAGAAAGGACCCATTCTTGGCAACAAAGATCTTGCCTTCGGATCTGAGGTAGAAGGTGTACCCAATAGTTTCTTTTGGGTATCCTATGAAGACGCATTTTTCCGACTTGGGTTCGAGCTTTTCAGGTTGAAGTTTCTTGACATAAGCATCGCATCCCCAAACTTTTAGAAACGACAGCTTAGGTTTCTTCCCAAACCATAATTCATACGGTGTCATCTCAACGGATTTCGACGGAGCCCTATTTAAAGTGAATGCGGCAGTCTCTAAAGCATAGCCCCAAAAAGAAAGCGGTAAATCGGTAAGAGACATCATAGATCGCACCATATCTAACAGAGTGCGATTACGACGTTCGGACACACCATTAAGCTGAGGTGTTCCAGGCGGCGTGAGTTGTGAAACTATTCCACATTTTCTTAAGTGTGCCCCAAACTCGTGACTCAAGTATTCTCCTCCACGATCTGATCGTAGAAACTTGATTTTCCTGTCACGTTGATTTTCAACCTCACTCTGAAATTCCTTGAACTTTTCAAAGGTTTCAGACTTGTGTTTCATTAAGTAGATATACCCATACCTACTTAAATCATCAGTGAGGGTGAGAACATAACGATAGCCACCGCGAGCCTCAACACTCATCGGACCGCACACATCAGTATGTATGATTTCCAATAAGTCGGTTGCTCGCTCCATTGTTCCTGAGAACGGAGTCTTGGTCATTTTACCCATAAGGCATGGTTCGCACGTGTCAAATGATTCATAATCAAGAGACTCTAAAAGTCCATCAGCATGGAGCTTCTTCATACGTTTGACACCTATGTGACCAAGGCGGCAGTGCCACAAGTATGTGGGACTATCATTATCAACCTTACTTCTTTTGGTACTCACATTATGAACATGTGTAGCATCACGTTCGAGATTCATAAAGAATAAACCATTCACCATAGGAGCATGACCATAAAACATATCTCTCATAAAAATGGAACAACCATTATTCTCAGATTTAAAAGAGTAGCCATCTCGAATTAAACGAGATCACGATACAATGTTCATGCTCAAAGCTGGCACTAAATAACAATTATTAAGGTTTAAAACTAATCCCGAAGGGAGATGCAGAGGTAGCGTGCCGACGGCGATCACATTGACCTTGGAACCATTCCCGACGCGCATCGTCACCTCGTCCTTTGCCAGTTTCCGCTTATTCCGCAGCCCCTGCTTTGAGTTACAAATGTGAGCAACTGCACCGGTATCAAATACCCAGGAGCTACTACGGGCACTAGTAAGGTACACATCAATTACATGTATATCACATATACCTTTTGTTTTGCCGGCCTTCTTATCCGCTAAGTACTTAGGGCAGTTCCGCTTCCAGTGACCGCTTCCCTTGCAATAAAAGCACTCAGTCTCGGGCTTGGGTCCATTATTTGGCTTCTTCCCGGCAGCTTGCTTGCCGGGCGCGGCAACCTCCTTGCCGTCCTTCTTGAAGTTCTTTTTACCCTTGCCTTTCTTGAACTTAGTGGTTTTATTGACCATCAACACTTGATGTTCCTTCCTGACTTCTACCTCTGCTGATTTCAGCATAGCAAATACTTCAGGAATGGTCTTTTCCATCCCCTGCATATTGAAGTTCATCACAAAGCTCTTATAGCTTGGTGGAAGCGACTAGAGGATTCTGTCAATGACCGCATCATCCGGGAGATTAACTCCCAGCTGAGTCAAGCGGTTATGCAACCCAGACATAGTGAGTATGTGCTCATTGACAGAACTGTTTTCCTCCATCTTACAGCTGAAGAATTTGTCGGAGACTTCATATCTCTCGACCCGGGCATGAGCTTGGAAAACCATTTTCAGCTCTTCGAACATCTCATATGCTCCATGTCTCTCAAAACGCTTTTGGAGCCCCGGCTCTAGGCTGTAAAGCATGCCGCACTGAACGAGGGAGTAGTCATCGGAACGTGCCTGCCAAGCGTTCATAACATCTTGTTCTGCAGGGAGAACGGGTGCGTCACCAAGCGGTGCTTGTAGGACATAATCTTTCTTGGCAGCTATGAGGATGATCCTCAGGTTCCGGACCCAGTCCGTATAGTTGCTGCCATCGTCTTTCAGCTTGGTTTTCTCTAGGAACGCATTGAAGTTGAGGACTACGTTGGCCATTTAATCTACAAGACATATTGTAAAATATTTAGACTAAGTTCATGATAATTAAGTTCAACTAATCAAATTATTAATGAACTCCCACTTAGATTAGACATCCCTCCAGTCATCTAAGTATTACATGATCCGAGTTTAACTAGACCATGTCCGATCATCACGTGAGACGGACTAGTCAACGTCGGTGAACATCTTCATGTTGATCGTATCTTCTATACGACTCATGCTCGACCTTTCGGTCTTCTGTGTTCCGAGGCCATGTCTGTACATGCTAGGCTCGTCAAGTTAACCTAAGTGTTTGCATGTGTAAATCTGTCTTACACCCGTTGTATGTGAATGTCTGAATAAAACACCCGATCATCACGTGGTGTTTTGAAACAGCGAACTGTCGCAACGGTGCACAGTTAGGGGGAACACTTCTTGAATTTATTGTGAGGGATCATCTTATTTACAACCATCTTTCTAAGTAAACAAGATGCAAAACATGATAAACATCACATGCAATCAAATAATAAACGTGACATGATATGGCCAATATCACATAGCTCCTTTGATCTCCATCTTGGGGCTCCATGATCATCTTGTCACCGGCTTGACACCATGATCTCCATCATCATGATCTCCATCATCGTGTCTCCATGAAGTTGCTCGCCAACTATTACTTCTACTACTATGGCTAACGCGTTTAGCAATAAAGTAAAGTAATTTACATGGCGTTTCTCGATGACACGCAGGTCATAAAAAGAATAAAGACAACTCCTATGGCTCTTGCCGGTTGTCATACTCATCGACATGCAAGTCGTGAATCCTATTACAATAGCATGAACATCTCATACATCACATATAGATCATTCATCATTCATCACAACTTTGGCCATATCATATCACAAACCACTTGCTGCAAAAACAAGTTAGACGTCCTCTAATTGTTGTTGCAAGTTTTACGTGGCTGAATTAGGGTTCTAGCAAGAACGTTTTCTTACCTACGTTAAAGCCACAACGTGATTTGTCAACTTCTATTTACCCTTCATAAGGACCATGTTCATCGATTCCGCTCCAACTAAAGTAGGAGAGACAGACACCCGCCAGCCACCTTATGCAACTAGTGCATGTTAGTCGGTGGAACCGGTCTCACGTAAGCGTACGTGTAAGGTTGGTCCGGGCCGCTTCATCCCACAATACCGCTGAAGCAAGAAAGGACTAGTAACGGCAAGAAAGTTGACAAATCTACGCCCACAACAAATTGTGTTCTACTCGCGCAAGAAGAACTACGCATAGACCTAGCTCATGATGCCACTGTTGGGGAACGTTGCAGAAAACAAAAATTTTCCTACTCGTTTCACCAAGATCATCTAGGAGTTCATCTAGCAACGAGTCATTGGATGCATCTACATACCTTTGTAGATCACGAGCGGAAGCGTTCAAAAGAACGGTGATGATGTAGTCGTACTCGACGTGATCCAAATCACCGATGACCAGCGCCGAACGGACGGCACCTCCGCGTTCAACACACGTACGGGACGGGAGACGTCTCCTCCTTCTTGATCCAGCAAGGGGGAAGGAGAGGTTGATGAAGATCCAGCAGCACGACGGCGTGGTGGTGGATGCAGGGCGTCACAGCAGCAGGGCTTCGCCGAGACTACGAGGGAGAGACGTAACGGGGGGAGGTGGAGGCGCCAGGGGCTGGTGTAAAATCCCTCCTCTCCCCCCCACTATATATAGGGGTGCCAGGGGGGCGCCGGCCCTAGTAGATGGCATCTACTAGGGGGGGCGGCGGCCAAGGGGAGGTTTCCCTCCCCCCCAAGGCACCTAGGGGTGCCTTCCACCACATGGACTCTTCCATGGTGGAAACCCTAGGCGCATGGGCCTATAGGGGCTGGTGCCCTTGGCCCATCTAGGCCAAGGCGCACCCCCTACAGCCCATGTGCCCCCCCGGGACAGGTGGCCCCACCCGGTGGACCCCCGGGACCCTTCCGGTGGTCCCGGTACAATACCGATAACCCCGAAACTTGTCCCGATGCCCGAAATAGCACTTCCTATATATAATTCTTTACCTCCGGACCATTCCGGAACTCCTCGTGACGTCCGGGATCTCATCCGGGACTCCGAACAACATTCGGGTTTCTGCATATACATATCTTCATAACCCTAGCGTCACCGAACATTACGCTGAGGTGTTCCAGGCGGCGTGAGTTGTGAAACTATTCCACATTTTCTTAAGTGTGTGCCAAACTCGTGACTCAAGTATTCTCCTCCACGATCTAATCGTAGAAACTTGATTTTCCTGTCACGTTGATTTTCAACCTCACTCTGAAATTCCTTGAACTTTTCAAAGGTTTCAGACTTGTGTTTCATTAAGTAGATATACCCATACCTACTTAAATCATCAGTGAGGGTGAGAACATAACGGTAGCCACCGCGAGCCTCAACACTCATTGGACCGCACACATCAGTATGTATGATTTCCAATAAGTCGGTTGCTCACTCCATTGTTCCTGAGAACGGAGTCTTGGTCATTTTACCCATAAGGCATGGTTCGCATGTGTCAAATGATTCATAATCAAGAGACTCTAAAAGTCCATCAGCATGGAGCTTCTTCATGCGTTTGACACCTATGTGACCAAGGCGGCAGTGCCACAGGTATGTGGGACTATCATTATCAACCTTACTTCTTTTGGTACTTACATTATGAACATGTGTAGCATCACGTTCGAGATTCATAAAGAATAAACCATTCACCATAGGAGCATGACCATAAAACATATCTCTCATAAAAATGGAACAACCATTATTCTCAGATTTAAAAGAGTAGCCATCTCGAATTAAACGAGATCCCGATACAATGTTCATGCTCAAAGCTGGCACTAAATAACAATTATTAAGGTTTAAAACTAATCCCGAAGGGAGATGCAGAGGTAGCGTGCCGACGGCGATCACATTGACCTTGGAACCATTCCCGACGCGCATCGTCACCTCATCCTTTGCCAGTTTCCGCTTATTCCGCAGCCCCTGCTTTGAGTTACAAATGTGAGCAACTGCACCGGTATCAAATACCCAGGAGCCACTACGGGCACTAGTAAGGTACACATCAATTACATGTATATCACATATACCTTTCGTTTTGCCGGCCTTCTTATCCGCTAAGTACTTAGGGCAGTTCTGCTTCCAGTGACCGCTTCCCTTGCAATAAAAGCACTCAGTCTCGGGCTTGGGTCCATTCCTTGGCTTCTTCCCGGCAGCTTGCTTGCCGGGCGCGGCAACCTCCTTGCCGTCCTTCTTGAAGTTCTTTTTACCCTTGCCTTTCTTGAACTTAGTGGTTTTATTGACCATCAACACTTGATGTTCCTTCCTGACTTCTACCTCTGCTGATTTCAGCATAGCAAATACTTCAGGAATGGTCTTTTCCATCCCCTGCATATTGAAGTTCATCACAAAGCTCTTGTAGCTTGGTGGAAGCGACTGGAGGATTCTGTCAATGACCGCATCATCCGGGAGATTAACTCCCAGCTGAGTCAAGCGGTTATGCAACCCAGACATAGTGAGTATGTGCTCACTGACAGAACTGTTTTCCTCCATCTTACAGCTGAAGAATTTGTCGGAGACTTCATATCTCTCGACCCGGGCATGAGCTTGGAAAACCATTTTCAGCTCTTCGAACATCTCATATGCTCCATGTCTCTCAAAACGTTTTTGGAGCCCCGGCTCTAGGCTGTAAAGCATGCCGCACTGAACGAGGGAGTAGTCATCGAAACGTGCCTGCCAAGCGTTCATAACATCTTGTTCTGCAGGGAGAACGGGTGCGTCACCAAGCGGTGCTTGTAGGACATAATCTTTCTTGGCAGCTATGAGGATGATCCTCAGGTTCCGGACCCAGTCGTATAGTTGCTGCCATCGTCTTTCAGCTTAGTTTTCTCTAGGAACGCGTTGAAGTTGAGGACTACGTTGGCCATTTGATCTACAAGACATATTGCAAAGATTTTAGACTAAGTTCATGATAATTAAGTTCAACTAATCAAATTATTAGTGAACTCCCACTTAGATTAGACATCCCTTTAGTCATCTAAGTATTACATGATCCGAGTTAAACTAGTCCGTGTCCGATCATCACGTGAGACGGACTAGTCAACATCGGTGAACATCTTCATGTTGATCGTATCTTCTATACGACTCATGCTCGACCTTTCGGTCTTCTGTGTTCCGAGGCCATGTCTGTACATGCTAGGCTCGTCAAGTCAACCTAAGTGTTTGCATGTGTAAATCTGTCTTACACCCGTTGTATGTGAACGTCTGAATAAAACACCCGATCATCACGTGGTGTTTTGAAACAGCGAACTGTCGCAACGGTGCACAGTTAGGGGGAACACTTCTTGAATTTATTGTGAGGGATCATCTTATTTACTACCGTCGTTCTAAGTAAACAAGATGCAAAACATGATAAACATCACATGCAATCAAATAATAAACGTGACATGATATGGCCAATATCACATAGCTCCTTTGATCTCCATCTTGGGGCTCCATGATCATCTTGTCACCGGCTTGACACCATGATCTCCATCATCATGATCTCCATCATCGTTTCTCCATGAAATTGCTCGCCAACTATTACTTCTACTACTGCTAACGCGTTTAGCAATAAAGTAAAGTAATTACATGGCGTTTCTTGATGACACGCAGGTCATATAAAAGAATAAAGACAACTCCTATGGCTCCTGCCAGTTGTCATACTCATCGACATGCAAGTCGTGATTCCTATTACAATAGCATGAACATCTCATACATCACATATAGATCATTCATCATTCATCACAACTTTGGCCATATCATATCACAAACCACTTGCTGCAAAAACAAGTTAGACGTCCTCTAATTGTTGTTGCAAGTTTTACGTGGCTGAATTAGGGTTCTAGCAAGAACGTTTTCTTACCTACGTTAAAGCCACAACGTGATTTGTCAACTTCTATTTACCCTTCATAAGGACCCTGTTCATCGATTCCGCTCCAACTAAAGTAGGAGAGACAGACACCCGCCAGCCACCTTATGCAACTAGTGCATGTTAGTCGGTGGAACCGGTCTCACGTAAGCGTACGTGTAAGGTTGGTCTGGGCCGCTTCATCCCACAATACCGCTGAAGCAAGAAAGGACTAGTAACGGCAAGAAAGTTGACAAATCTACGCCCACAACAAATTGTGTTCTACTCGCGCAAGAAGAACTACGCATAGACCTAGCTCATGATGCCACTGTTGGAGAACATTGCAGAAAACAAAAATTTTCCTACTCGTTTCACCAAGATCATCTAGGAGTTCATCTAGCAACGAGTGATTAGATGCATCTACATACCTTTGTAGATCGCGAGCGGAAGCGTTCAAAAGAACGGTGATGATGTAGTCGTACTCGACGTGATCCAAATCACCGATGACCAGCGCCGAACGGACGGCACCTCCGCGTTCAACACACGTACGGAACAGCCACGTCTCCTCCTTCTTGATCCAGCAAGGGAGGGAGGAGAGGTTGAGGGAGATGGCACCAGCAGCAGCACGACGGCGTGGTGTTGATGGAGCTGCAGTACTCCGGCAGAGCTTCGCTAAGCACTATGGAGGTGGAGGAGGTGTTGGGGAGGGAGAAGGAGGCAACCAAAGGCCAAGGCGTTCAGGTATGAAGTCCCTCCTCTCCCCCACTATATATAGGAGGGCCAAGGGGGGGTGGCCGGCCCTAGGAGATCCAATCTCCTAGGGGGTGCGGCGGCCAAGGGGGGTTTCCCTCCCCCCCAAGGCACCTAGGAGGTGCCTTCCCCTCCTAGGACTCTTCCCCCTTCAAACCCTAGGCGCATGCGCCTATGTGGGGCTGGTGCCCTTGGCCCATGTAGGCCAAGGCGCACCCCCTACAGCCCATGTGGCCCCCCGGGACAGGTGGACCCACCCGGTGGACCCCCGGGACCCTTCCGGTGGTCCCGGTACAATACTGATAACCCCGAAACTTGTCCCGATGCCCGAAACAGGACTTCCCATATATAAATCTTTACCTCCGGACCATTCCGGAACTCCTCGTGACGTCCGGGATCTCATCCGGGACTCTGAACAACATTCGGGTTACTGCATATACATATCCCTACAACCCTAGCGTAACTGAACCTTAAGTGTGTAGACCCTACGGGTTCGGGAGACAAGCAGACATGACCGAGACGACTCTCCGGTCAATAACCAACAACAGGATCTGGATACCCATGTTGGCTCCCACATGCTCCACGATGATCTCATCGGATGAACCACGATGTCGAGGATTCTATCAACCCCGTACGCTATTCCCTTTGTCTATCGATATGTTACTTGCCCGAGATTCGATCGTCGGTATCCCAATACCTCGTTCAATCTCGTTACCGGCAAGTCACTTTACTCGTACCGTAATGCATGATCCCGTGAGCAGACACTTGGTCACTCTGAGCTCATTATGATGATGCATTACCGAGTGGGCCCAGTGATACCTCTCCGTCATACGGAGTGACAAATCCCAGTCTTGCTCTATGTCACCCAACAGACACTTTCGGAGATACCCGTAGTCTACCTTTATAGTCACCCAGTTACGTTGTGATGTTTGGCATACCCAAAGCACTCCTACGGTATCCGGGAGTTACACGATCTCATGGTCTAAGGAAAAGATACTTGACATTGGAAAACTCTAGCAAACGAACTATACGATGTTGTGCTATGTTTAGGATTGGGTCTTGTCCATCACATCATTCTCCTAATGATGTGATCTCGTTATCAATGACATCCAGTGTCCATAGTCAGGAAACCATGACTATCTGTTGATCAACGAGCCAGTCAACTAGAGGCTCACTAGGGACATGTTGATGTCTGTTATTCACACATGTATTACGATTCCCGGATAACACAATTATAGCATGAATAAAGACAATTATCATGAACAAGGAAATATAATAATAATGCTTTTATTATTGCCTCTAGGGCATATTTCCAACAATCACGTACTTCTTCGGCGGCATGGCGGGCGGAAGGGTAGGGAGGAGGCAGAGTTTGGCGGGAGGAATGGAGAAGAGAGGGAAGCCGTGGGGGGAAGCGGGAGAAA
Source organism: Triticum aestivum (assembly GCF_018294505.1). Classification (NCBI taxonomy): domain Eukaryota; kingdom Viridiplantae; phylum Streptophyta; class Magnoliopsida; order Poales; family Poaceae; genus Triticum; species Triticum aestivum. Next base: position 169,358,600 of record NC_057798.1, read on the forward strand.
ACAGCGGTAAAAGGGCCTCCTCTTGCTGACAGAGCGGCCCCACGCTGTTTTTCGCTTTTGTCGGCGCCCCCAGGTGACTCCCGGTTGCTTGGGTTTGGGGCGGGATCGCGGCTCTGGATGTGGCCCAAACCGGCGCTAAACAAGGTCCTGGGGGCGCGACTGGGCCGATTTTCGGCCACCGGCGCTAAAAATTCGCCTCGGAGGGCCTGTTGGGGGTGTGGCTGGAGATGCTCTTACACCTAGAAGTCGAGTGTAATACTCGTCTTTCTCCCCATATGGATTTTTTTGTTTGCTTGTTGAACCATCCCTGCAATTCAGGACATGTATAGATAGCACACATATAAATATACTCATATATTCTAGGAAGCACCATATATCAAATCAAAATAATTAGCATATAACAATCTAATGACCATACCGGCATATCCATACTACCACATATCCATATGCAGACTCACAGAAGCACATATGGATGGTATATTGAAGCAACAACTCGTGACCAACAAGCATGAAAACAAGCATAAGTGACATAAGGAGTTCATGGCCAACAAGCATCCTCTCTGAAACTGGTAGAGACAATTTTACATCTCAGTTTCTTGGCACCTTATCAGGAGGAGTCAATTTTGATTGGCATTGCTTACCCCCAAGAGGAAGATCCGGTGGGATTTTACTTGGGGTGAAGTGTGACACGTTGGAGGTTCAGAATGTTGTCACGGGGGACTTCGCGGTTAAATTTCGAGTCCGATCGAAGGTTGACGGTTTCCAATGGGCACTCGTGGCAGTGTATGGAGCCGCACAGCCTGAGCTCAAACCTGAGTTCTTGGCTGACTTAGTTCGTATTTGTGAAAATGAATAGCTTCCCATCCCGGTGGGGGGAGATTTCAGCATTGTATGACGTCAAGAAGAAAAGAACAATGACGACTTTGACGGCAGATGGTCGTTTATGTTTAACACGATTATTTAAAGCCTAGATCTCAGGGAGATCGAGCTTTCTGGTCGAAAATTTACCTGGGTTAATACCTTGCCAAACCAACATATGAGAAGTTGGATTGGGTTCTTACCAGCGTGGAATGGGAGCAGAAGTTCCCCTTGGTGACGGTCCAGGCGTTATCAAGAGGGATATCTGACCATACCCCATTACTTGTTGACTCTGGGGAGGCAACTCACGTGGGAAATAAGAATATCTTCTCTTCTGAATTAGCATGGTTTGAGAGAGAGAGGGTTTCCGGGATTTGATAGCAACAGAGTGGACAAAAGATTCAGGAGGGAGATCGAGCATAGAAAGATGGCAGACTAAGATTAGGCATTTACGTCAGTTCCTACGCGGTTGGGCCAAACATCTGAGTGGTGTTCATAGGGCTGAGAAGGAAATGCTCCTTAACCTTATTAGTACCTTATATCTAAAAGCCGAGTCATCAATTTTAGATCACAGAGAGCTGGAAGCTAAAGTGGAGGCGGAACTAAGACTGAAAGCACTGCTTCGAGAGGAAGAGTTGAAGTGGGCTCTCAGAGCTAAAGTTCGAAAGGTCGTCCAAGGGGACGACAGTACTCAATTCTTTCATATGATTGCAAATTGCAAGCATAGGAAAAAGAAAATATTTCAGCTAGAGCAAGATGAGGAGACGATTGTGGGTCAGGATAACTTCAAATTGTACATCACCAATTATTACAAATAATTGTTGGGGCTCCTGAAGATAGTTTTGTATCCTTAGACGAGTCGAGGGTTGACGATATACCTCAACTTGCGACGGATGAGAACGAGATCTTAACCGCCCAGCGATATACCTCAACTTGCGACGGATGAGAACGAGATCTTAACCGCCCAGCGATATACCTCAACTTGCGACGGATGAGAACGAGATCTTAACCGCCCAGTTTTCAGAGAAAGAGGTGTTTGACGCTATTTCACAGATGAAGAATAATAGAGCTCCTGGACCGGATGGATTTCCGGCTGAGTTTTATAAAAGATGTTGGCATATTATTAAGGGTGATTTGCTTCCAATGTTCCATTATTTGTTCTCGGGGCATTTGCAGTTATTTCACTTGAATTTCGGAATGATAACTCTGCTCCCTAAGAAAACAGATGCGGTACAGATTGAACAGTTCTGACCGATATGTTTTCTCAATGTCGGTTTTAAAATCTTCACCAAGGTAGGGACGAATAGGCTAACACAGATGGCACATAGTGTTGTACAGCCATCTCAAATAGCCTTCATGCCGGATAGAAACATCCTAGAAGGGGTTGTGGTCCTTCATGAAACGCTTCATGAGATCCACACACAAAAACTAGATGGAGTAGTTTTTAAGGTGGACTTTGAGAAGGCGTACAATAAAGTTAAATGGACATTTCTTTAGCAGGCCTTGCGGATGAAAGGATTTAATCAGTGCTGGAGACAACAGGTAGACTCCTTCATGCAAAAAGGCAGTGTCGGAATCAAAGTCAATGATGCATAGGTCATTATTTCCAGACACATAAGGGTCTAAGACAGGGAGACCCAATGTCCGCTATTTTGTTCAACATAGTAGTGGACATGTTGACGATTCTAATAGGGAGAGCTAAAGATAATGGCCAGGTAGGTGGGCTCGTTCTGCATCTAGTAGACGGAGGAGTGTCCGTCCTACAATATGCTGATGATACTATCATCTTTATGGAGCATGATCTGGCGAAAGCAAGAAACATGAAGCTTCTGTTATGCCTATTTGAGTAGTTATCGGGACTTAAGATTAACTTCCATAAGAGTGAATTGTTCTGCTTTGGGAGAGCTAAAGAGGAACAAGAAGATTATAAACAACTGTTTGGTTGTGAATTGGGGTCGATGTCATTTACCTATTTTGGTATACCGATTCACCATCGCAAGCTTTCCAATAGCGAATGGAAGTGTATTGAGGATCGACTTGAAAAGAAACTTAGTTGCTGGAAGGGCAAACTAATGTCATATGGAGGAAAACTAATTCTTATTAATTCGGTGCTCACGAGTATGCCAATGTTTCTTTTGTCCTTCTTCAAAGTCCCAGTTGTGGTTCGGAAAAGACTGGACTTCTATTGATCTCATTTTTTCTGGTAGAGCGATGAGTTAAAGCGGAAGTACAGACTTGCTAAATGGGATATTATCTGTAGGCCGAAAGACCAAGGTGGGCTTGGAATTGAAAATTTAGAGGTGAAGAACAGATGTCTTCTCAACAAATGGATGTACAAGCTATCTGTAGAGACCGATGCCACTTGGGCCCAGATTCTGCGTAATAAGTACCTACATTCTAAAACCTTGTCTCAAGTGACAGTGAGACCGACCGACTCTCCATTGAGCTATGCTATACACACGACAAAAATGGACGACTCATAGACGATGTTTAAAATCCGGCCACACATGCGTGCATACATCAGGCACCAGCCGTTGAATTTCTGTGTCGTGCATGCGTCGGCCAGGAGAATCGTGCATGAAGCAATTTCGCTCTCCATTTTGGATAGGACTGATGAGAGTTAAATCAGCATTCTTCCATCGGGCAAAATTCATTATCGGTAATGGTACTTCCACGAGATTCTGGGAGGACACGTGGCTAGGGGAGACGCCTCTAGCTATCCAATATCCTTCTCTCTATAATATTATTCAATGTAGAGATGCTTACATTACAACAGTACTACAGTCCATTCCCCTCAATATTCAATTCAGGAGGACTTTAGCGGCAAACCGTTGGGAAGTTTGGCTCCATCTTGTGAGAAGATTGATGGATGTTAACCTCTCTCAATAGCCAGACCAGTTGCACTGGAAACTTACTTAGAATGGAGTGTTTTTGATAAAATCCATGTATATGGATATTATTAATTCTGGCTTTATCCCTTAATATTTGCATATTTGGAAAGTCAAGGTGCCCTTAAAAATTAAAGTATTTATGTGGTTTGTTCACAAGCAAGTCATTCTAACTAAGGACAATTTGGCTAAGCGTAACTGGACAGGATCACGAAGATGTAGTTTCTGTGATCATGATGAGTCTGTCAAACACCTCTTTCTTGATTGCCCAATGGCAAAAAAAATATGGCGGTTTGTGCACATAGCTTTCAACATTACTCCTTCGAATACCATCCACACGTTATTTGGGACGTGGCTGGATGGAGTATAACCTGAAACCGTGAAACTTATTCGTGTAGGAGTGTGTGGTTTATTATGGGCTATCTGGAATTGCAGGAACGATTTGGTTTTTAACAGAACAACACATATTAATTTCTTGCAGGTTATTTTTTGGGCCACTACACTGCTCCGTATGTGGTCGCTACTCGCTCCGATGGATGCCAGTGAGCGTATGGTTACTGGGTCTATCTATTGGGAGACGGTAGCACGGGCTATTTTCAATCGGTTTAGATGGTGGTCATGTAATAGGATAGGTGTTTAGTTTCCTATCTTTCTTTATTCTGCCGGTTGTGGCTATTCCGTTTTCTTTCAGTTAGCTCTTTGTGAGCCTTTTTGTATTTCGAGACCTGATGACTTTTGTTGGACTATTTGCTTTCTAATAAGATGGCCGCATGCATCTTTTTGATGCAGGGGCCGGGGGATAACCTCCTTTTAGAAAAAATGGCCAACAAGCATAAGTAAGATAAAGAGTTCTTGAGCAACAAGCACCACACACTCTCGGAGTAGAGGATGAGCTCCATGGACATGATCTCTTAGATATGCTTAGTCGTAGCATTCATACTTTGCCGGAGCGGCTACAAAAGCATTCTAGTAAACAATTTTAATGGATAATGGTGTTCGGTATGTACTATAGAAAAGAATAAACATTCGCCTCAATGTACTAACCTTGCACACGATAACAACAACACCACAGTTAAGACAAACTGGACGAAGTTCTTCAGCACACTTAACCCGATCTAACATGCACCTTTTCCTATTCCAATATTGCTCTTTGCTCTGAGCATGAACTTAGAGTAATCATCCTTTGCCTCCTCACTAGTGTTAAACCTTTCATAGCAGCTGCCCTTGTAACTATACACTTGTTTATGATACGTCTGCCATGAATCATACACTCCTGGTTACCTCCCTATGTACACCACATACCACTTCATCTACAAAGACAGAAGAACACGATTTCAACAAGCAGGGGAAGCAACACAAGGTTAGAAGAACAGACGGAACATAAGCAATAATGATCCGTATACCCAAAAACATCATAGGTTATACTCAAATTCTACTCCCAGTAGACATCAACACAACTACATTCACTACATTGACATCAAACTACCTAGCTAGGATACTCCAAGAATGGAGCTCTACTCAGACTGGTAGTTGATGAAGCCGGTCATCGTGGAGTCAGACCAGGTGGGTCTCTCCCACCCCCACTCCCACCCCTAGCCGCGCCAATATCTATAGAACTGCGGGGAGATGAAGGGGGCATGTGGGTGCAAAATTAAGCCGAGTGTTTCATTTCAGATACTCGGCTTACAGGCAGGCGAGTTTTTTAAAAGTAAAAAGTAAAATTAAAGCCGAGTACGTCGTTAATGGATACTAGACTTCATGGAGAATTTGAGCTCTGGTTGGATGGACACGTGACAGCCAACCAACCACAATGTCGAGGCTCATCTATTAGTCGAGTGTTTTCAACTAGATAAGCCAAGTACTCAATGTAAGTCGAGTGCATTATTAGTTATGATCGGCTTGTATCGTGATATGTCGAGGTTCTCACTGTTGGCGTGTGCTTTTATCTTGGTACTCAGCTTACAGGTGTATAACTAAGCCGAGTATCTGACAAATGGCAGTCGCGTGTGCTGAAACACTCACTACATGTGTTTTTCCCGTAGTGTTAGCAAGTATTCATATGAAGGAGTTTGCCAACTGCTGCCTCCTTTCTAGTTTGTAAGGTCAACACGTATGTTTAGATCAACAATTTAATCACCATAATATGAGGTACATATCACAAAAATATACCATTAAAATTTTGAATGTTTTATTTTCTAACGGTATAAGTTTTGTGATATACAATTTGTATTTCATTGATTGAATTGGCCATCCATTGGTGAACTTGAGACTTACATATTGGAAATATGGGGAGTTGAAATCTCAAGCTAGGATGATGCGTGCGTCTTACCCGAGATGAGCGGCAATATTTACACCTTTTACCGAAGCAAGAGCAGGATTTTGCCCTGAAAAAAAGTAGGAATAAGAATGGTTAGATTGGATCGGTTGAGTCTAAGTTGTCGTGGTTCTATCAGTGCCAATCTGATCACGTTCGGCACAGGATCTACGATAGTTGGTGTAAATGGATATTAATGCAATTATAGATGCCGGTTTCCCACACACCACATATTATTTTACTGTTAGTGTTTGTTCGGGACGGAAGACTTGTGAACCAAACACATATATGGTCTTTAAAATCCGTGTTTGGGTCATAAACAATTTGTCACATCAGGCAGCTACTTTTATCATATCAACAAGTGTTCAAGTTGTTAAGTGGCTTGCTCCGAGCAAGCAAATCACAAGCATATAGCTCCTTTTGTTGCTATATTGACGCATCGTTATTCTTGCACACAACAAGTCACATCATAGAAATTTTAATTGATGTCTACTTGCCAAATTGGTTGTCTAGGACAACTCAGCTCAAATAAACCATCCTCGGCTATCTCTCTTTTTTTTCCCGAAAATCCTTGGACCATGTTTATGGCTAAACCTTACTTGAGGCACCAAATATGTGCAGAGCACATTGCTGCAGTGGAGAGTCTCAGCGAAAATGGGACCAAAACAATAAGTGTAGCTATATGAGATGATTTTTTCCAGAAAACATGCAATCAGATGCTCGGACCGGGTATTCAGGATAAAAATCCTTGTCACATCTATGTATGGCTGAAAGTGAGTATGTTCTTCCTTCTTGAAGACCTTGCCATGCAAGAAGACAATTTAGTGATAGGTATGTTATCATATTCTGTGATGGTTGTATCATTATTATCCATGTTATACCCTACTACTTGTTAATGATTTTTTTTGGCTATGTTGCCTTGTATCACCTTCAATAATATTAGGATCACATCAAATAATTTGTGCCTAAGTTGCCTTATCACCTCTAACAATGATGCAGGGACGATTGAAAAAGATCATGAAACTTTTCCTTGTCATCCCTAGCCCGGCGTCGCTCCTCCCCGTTGTCCCTGGCCACGAGCTAAGCTGCACCACGAGAGGAGGAGCGCCTATACAGGAAAAGCTCAGGTACATGAATAAGATGTACACATAAAAGTGGATGTCTGGCCACCGTCGCCAATTCCGATGAATCCTTGCGTTCCGGACAACGAAATTGCGCCCCTAGGAGAAGGATGAGGGCAAGAACTCATTCAGATGAGGAAGTGCCCTAGCTATGGCCCAGCGAGGATGAATTTCGCCTATTTTCTCGACTACTTCATCTCATGCCTACATTGCACATGGCGAGTCTCTGTCAAATTAATTACTTTTGTGGAGCATCGTCTATCCTAGGTCCTAGCTAGCTCATGAAATCATCTAGTGGCGCGAGAAGTCGATGTTGTCAATGTCGAAGAAGAAGAAGGAAGATGGAAGAAGAAGGAGAGAGGCTTCCATGTGGGGTATATATAGTTCGTTGGAGGAGTTAAATTTGAGAGTTCGGTTAGGTTAGCATTTTCTTTAACTCCTTAAATTTGAGGAGTTAAAACTTAGGAGTTCCGTTAGAGATGCCCTAAGGGTGTGCGGCTTATTAAGCGAACTGGCACTCTACGGTTGGTGTGAGAGTCCAACACTTAAACGGGGTAAAATTTTGAAATTTTCGTGCTAAGTGAGGTAACTGGATGAACTCTTGTTACATATGGGGTAATTGTTGTTACAAGTGCAAAAGTAATTGATAAAAATGGAGTTCACTCAAAGATGAATATTTTTATATATTGTGCTAAAGGACAGGAAGATATTATTTTGCTAATTTGCATCAAGATGATGCGAAGATCAAACCTTCAGCCTCTGCCCTTGAGCACACAGCCAACTAAAAGTGTCGAGAGTGAAGTAAAGGTGGCACAAACGGCAGAAAATGAGCACACGGCCAAGTTACATGTAATACACACCGGAAATAATAAAAGGGCTACAAATCTTAACGGATGCCAAATATGAATGACAAATACAATTATATATTCTAGTAGTATCCAAAATAGAATTGCAGAGGGTACGATTTCCATGTATGGAAATTTGCTAGACTGTCTCGAGAAATGGTAATCGCAGGCAGCAACCAACAATGACAGAGAATGGAAATGCGTCAAATGCGCCAGCACTTGGTGCCGTCGCCGTAAAAGAGCACCGGCGTGCTGTTGCTCGGCGGCGGGAACCAGAGCCAGCAGTCGTACTTGTAGAAGAAGATGTCCTTGATGAACAACACCTTGTACATGAGCGTGAGCGACACGGTGACCCTCAGGTGCACCGTCCCCGCCGCGCGCTCCCTCTCCAGCTCTGCCACCACGCCGGAGTCCACGGTCACCACGCCATTGAACGCTGGATGTAACACCTGCATGCACTCAATCAGGTTTAGCTCCTCTAGCTAGCTAAGCCACCCACAACTAATAACCTATCAAGTCAGGGGTCGTGTAGTGTACGTACAATTGTGTTCTTGGGTCCCTGGCGGAAGCTCGGGAGCGCGTCGTCGGTGGGGCCAAGCCTGGTACCGTTGTAGTACATGGATGCCGCGACGTCCAGGTAGAGGATTGAGACGCGCTGCGTGTTCCGGAAGCTGAGGTCGACGGCGAGGTCATACCGGAGACTGTCGTTGGTGATGTGGAAGGTGGCGAGGACGGCGGAGTCCGTGCGTGGGTGGAAGCGATCCGGGCGGTAGATGAGCCAATAGATGAGGAAGGTGGCAGTAATCGGGGCCCACATCTCCACGCAACACAATCCGCAGCTGAAGCAGCATTTCAAGCAAAAGAAAAGATCCGTGAACTTTTTTTTCAAATTCTTGAAGTGCTCTTTTAGGCCACCCTTGCTTGCAAATCTCGCCGGTTGTCTGTTCTTGCTGCTCCGAGTCCTCACTCCCCATGGTTGCCGCGGCCTGTGCTTGCTGGTCGCCTTGCTCCATCGTGGTTGAGGGCAGAGACGGCATGTCGACACCGACGGGGGTCGAGGTGGCCATGGCGTAGAACCCCCGTCACGATGCGCCGCGGTGGTAGCGGCAGGCTGGTGGTCGATCTCTAAATATGTCTGTAGTACTCGTGTACTGTGTGTGGAGGTGGGGGTGGGGGTGGGGGGTGCTGTTGTTACCTTAATCAGGTGGAGATAGATAAGATGTATATATAGATTTCTTTTTTTTCCAAATAGATGTATATATATAGACTAATGGGCAAGTCCATTTGTTTATCCATTTCTGAGGTGTAAATTAGCTTGATCGCTAACAGCATCGATCGAGATCTATATATAGTCCTCCACGTCCACCAATACTAAGCACAGCGATGGAAAACCAAGTTTAGCTGTCAAGTCAGGAGTGTATATAGTTAACGAGCACTCGCACCTCCTCAATCAAACCTATCTATATCTCGATTGTTTGTCATAATTGTGCGAGAGCGGACATGTCTTACCTCAATGTGAGGCGACGTGTTGCGTGTTATATGCAGGGGCGCAGGTTCCCTGGATAGCGCATACATGCGGTTTGAAGAGAATCAGGAGTACAACTTGGAGAGGAAGAATAGAGGAGATAAGGCTAGCTAGTTACAAGTACAACAGAAAAGAGATAACAAGCCCGGCTCTAACAGCCTCTATACGTATCTACGTTGATCTCCTGCACATATACGCCTTGTTTGACACCCTCCCTTAATCACAACTTCATTAAGTTGAGATTATGCTTGAAGTCTTCAAAACTCCTTACGGGCAAGGCTTTTGTAAACCCATCTGCCACTTGATCCCGTGAGTGAATAAAGCGAATGTCCAAGAGTTTGCCAGCAACTCTTTCCCTGACAAAATGAAAATCTATCTCGATGTGTTTTGTCCTGGCATGAAACACTGGATTCGCAGACAGATAGGTGGCACCAAGGTTATCACACCATAAGCATGGAGCCTGAGAGCTTTTCACACCCAACTCCTTTAAGATAGACTGTACCCATATGATTTCTGCCGTTGCATTGGCCAAGGCCTTGTATTCTGCTTCAGTACTAGACCTGGAGACTATAGCTTGTTTTCTGGCACACCATGATATGAGATTGGGTCCAAAAAATACTGCAAAACCATCAGTTGAGTGTCTGTCATCCAAGCATCCTGCTCAATCTGAGTCAGAAAAAGCACTGACAAGAGTAGATGGTGACTTGCTGAAATTCAGTCCAACATTCAGAGTGTATTTAACATATCTGACAATGCGCTTGGCAGCAGTCATGTGAACTATAGTGGGTGCATGCAGAAACTGACATACTTTGTTAACAGCAAAGGAAATGTCTGGCCTGGTCAATGTTAAGTACCGAAGTGCACCTACAAGACTTCTGTATTTTGTACTGTCTTCTGGACTTAGGAGTGTTCCCTCTGCAAGAGATAATTTTTCTGTACTAGAGAGAGGAGTGGGTGTGGGTTTACAACCTTGCAAGCCTGCCTTCCTTACCAAATCTGTTGCATATTTTTCCTGAGAGAGATGTAGCCCATCCTTATGCTGCTTCACCTCAATTCCTAGGAAGTAATGTAATTCTCCTAGATCCTTAAGAGCAAATTCTGCACCTAAGTCCTTCAGGAGTCCTGATATTGCTTCATCAGATGAACTTGTGACAATAATATCATCAACATATATAAGGACAAAAATAGAGGTGTTGAACTTGTTATAAATGAACAAGGAGGTGTCAGATTTGGAAGGAACAAAACCAAGTGTCTGCATCTTTTTACTGAGACGAGAATACCATGCCCTTGGAGCTTGTTTCAGTCCATATAATGCTTTATCCAACTTGCACGCATGAGAAGGTGTACGTTTGTTTTCAAACCCAGGAGGTTGTTTTATGTACACTTCCTCTTCCAGAACACCATGGAGGAACGCGTTCTGTACATCTAGCTGGCGAAGGCTCCATCCCCTGGAAACAGCAATAGACAGCACAAGACGAATGGTAGCAGCTTTTACAACTGGACTAAAGGTGTCTTCATAGTCTATGCCATACCGTTGTTTGAAACCCTTCGCAACAAGTCTAGCCGTATAACGATCAATGGTTCCGTCAGACTTTCTCTTAATTCTGAATACCCACTTGCAATCAATGAGGTTTTTACCTTGCTGTGGAGGAACCAAATGCCATGTTTTGTTTTTCTCAAGAGCCTTATATTCTTCACACATTGCCTTTTTCCACTTTTCATCAGTGAGAGCTTCTTCAACTGTGGAGGGCTCACCTGGTTCGCCTGTGGAACAAACTAGACCATATTTGATTAGATTTTTATAATTTTTCGGTTGAAGTAAACCTCTCTGTAGCCTTGTGCGTTGTGGCGGTGATGCAGCAGGATCAGCAGGCGCAGAGGATCCCGCAGGAGCCAAGTCAGCGGCGGGACCCGAGGAAGATCCGCCTGCCGCTGCCAGTTCGAGGCGAACAGGATCTTCTGTGGCGGCAGCTGAAGGCGATGGTGAGGAAGGAGGCACAGAAGATCCGGGGCAGCCTGTCGGCTCATCATGAGCCCATGATGGCGCGGGCCCATCAGAATCAGCGGCTAGTCCCGCGTCCGCCTGACGCGTGATGGCGCGCCGCCTGTAGCAGACCGGTTGGTCCGCGAAGCGCGTGCGATCCGGGCCATCATCACGCTGCCGCGTGGCAGCAGGAGATTGGCTCGGGCTGGGAGGCGCGTCTTGTCCTGTCGGGGAAGGCCGCGCGTCACGCCGCGGTTCGCTGGCGCCCGTGCGCCCGACAGCGCCTGGCGCGTCTGGCCCGTCTGTCACAGGCGTGCGGTTGGCGGCTGGAACAGATCTCGAAGACGATCGCCTAGGCGTCTGCAGCTCCGATCCCGAGGGGGATATGCTCCCCAAGCCGCGGCACATGTGATGAGGCTCATTTGAGTTGATTTCTTCGCCATTTTCATCTCTATTTCCACTGTTTTGTGCTCCTGTAACATCACCAGATGACTTATGCGCAGTGTTAAGAGGGTTAGCCAACATATGATCATCACAATTATTAACGCCCCCTTGATCATATCCGGAAAGACTAGGAGGAAGCAGAAGAATTTCTTTTTGGAGGAGAGCACCGGCATTAGGATGAAGATCTGAAAAAGGGAATTTGGTCTCATCGAAGACGACATCTCGTGAGATGTAGACACGACCAGTGGAAATGTCAAGGCATTTGACACCCTTGTGTTGGGCACTGTACCCAAGAAAGACACATTGCATGGACCTAAACATGAGCTTGCGCTTGTTGTAGGGGCGTAGGTTAGGCCAGCACGCACAGCCAAACACACGAAGTGTAGAGTAGTCTGGTTTAACATGAAGAAGCCGTTCTAATGGAGTTTCATTATTGATGACTCGACTTGGGAGCATGTTAATAATATGAACAGCAGCAAGAAATGCCTCATCCCAAAACTTGAGTGGCATGGATGCATGAGCGAGAACTGCAAGGCCAACTTCAACAATGTGACGGTGTTTGCGTTCGGCCGAGCCATTTTGTTGGTGAGCGTGGGGGCATGACACATGATGGGAGATGCCAAGGGTTTGGAAGAAGGAATTTAACTTCTCGTACTCCCCACCCCAGTCGGATTGGACAGCAATGATTTTTGAGTCAAATTTACGCTCAACAAGTGCTTGGAAATTTTTGAACACTTGAAAGACGTCGGATCTTTTCTTAAGAAGATAGATCCAAGAAAATTTGCTGTAGTCATCAATAAAGCTTACGTAATATGTGTGTCTACCAACGGAGCTAGGGGCAGGCCCCCAAACATCAGAAAAAATTAATTGCAATGGCTGAGTAGAAACACTAGTAGAAATTGGATATGGCAATTGATGACTTTTAGCTTGCTGACAAGAATCACAAATAGTTTCAACATTGCGCTCACCAACATACGGGAGCTTATTTCTCCTAAGGAGTTTTTCAACTAAAGCAAAAGAAGCATGTCCTAAACGATCGTGCCATCGTGTTGACGAGAGTTTGACAACACCAAAAGCTTGTTTATTGAGTCTTGTGTGCTCCGGAATCAATGGGTAAAGCCCTCGAACACATCTACCGCGATAGAGAATTCTCCTCGTGGCCTGATCCTTGATCAAAAAGAAATATGGATGAAATTCAAGAAAAACATGATTATCAAGGGCAATCCTATGAACAGAAAGGAGACTTTTATTGGCACTAGGAACATGCAAGATTTTCTTAAGATGATTTTTTCTACGGGGAGTGTTAAAAATTGAGTGACCAATGTGGTGTATCCTCATACCTTCACCACTAGCTGTGTGGATTTGGTCCTTGCCGCAGTACTTCTCCTTCATGGTCACTTTCTCAAGTTCGTTGGTGATGTGGTTGGTGGCACCACTGTCGACGTACCAGTTGGTGTCGATCCCATAGGAGCCATCCGCAGCAACAGCAACTTTGTCTTCATCTTGAGAGGAGTCGTCGTCGTCGTCGTAGCGGTACCAGCAGTCTTTGGCCGTATGCCCTAGCTTACCACAGATTTGGCAACGAGGAGCATCCGGGCGTGACCTGGTGGAACCACCACGGCGGCCCCTGTTGTTGCCAGATGAGGAGCACCCGCCGCCACCGCGAGTGTTGCTGTTGCCGTTGCCGCCGCCAGAGTTCTTGCCCTTGTTGCGCGGTGGCCCGCGCTGATGAGAGGAGCCGCCGCCACGGCCGCGGTAGGCGGCGTTGGCAGACGACTTGAAGCCGCCCGAGGACTGGAACAGCGCCACGCGCTGATCAAAATTGCTCATCATGGAGAAGAGCTCGTCGATGGAGACCGGCGTGACGCGGGCGTCGAGGGCAGACACCAGGGGCTGGTAGTCCATGTCCATCCCATGGAGAAGATAGCAGACAAGTTCATCATCTGGCAGCGGCTTGCCAGCCGCGGCGAGTTCGTCCGCGAGACCGCGCATGTGGGCGAAGTAGGTGGAGACGGACTGCGTCCCCTTCTGCGCGTTGATGAGGGCCATGCGAATATTGTTCACCCGGCTGAGCGACTGGGACGAGAACATGCCCGCCAGAGCAGCCCAGAGCGCGGGCGACGTGATGATCGCGGTCACCTGCACGAGGACCTCCTTGGACAGGTTGTTGAGCAGGTAACCAAGAACCTGCTGGTCCTCCCTCACCCAGATTGGGTGGAGAGGGTTGGGCGTCGATGACTCCTTCCCGTCTTTGTCCTTGGTGACGAGGAGTCGGGCCGGCTCCGGTGTGGTGCCGTCGGCATAGCCGAAGACACCGGCGCCCCGCAGCTGTGGCACGATCTGGGCGCGCCACAGAACGTAGTTCGTGCGGGTAAGTTTCTCCGTGACCTGCTGCTGTTGAGGTTTGGGTGGGAGGAGCTGGAGGAAGACATGGCTAGGGCACTAATGGAGATGAGCTAGGCTAGATGAGATTGGAAGAGGAGGCTCTGTATACCATGTGCGAGAGCGGAAACGTCTTACCTCGATGTGAGGCGATGTGTTGCGTGTTATATGCAGGGGCGCAGGTTCCCTGGATAGCGCATACATGCGGTTTGAAGAGAATCAGGAGTACAACTTGGAGAGGAAGAATAGAGGAGATAAGGCTAGCTAGTTACAACAGAAAAGAGATAACAAGCCCGGCTCTAACAGCCTCTATACGTATCTACGTTGATCTCCTGCACATATACGCCGCACATATACGCCTTGTTTGACAATAATGCGTCCTGACGAAGAGACACGGGATATATTGTGCGCTATCCCAAAGATGTTAGTATGTGCGTGATTTCGGCTCCCTTATTCAGAGAGCACCGACTCTCTGTATGTACTAATGTACAGGTATGTTTATCTTTGATTTCTAAATGATTGACCATTTTCGTACAGGGAGGGTATACTGGAGGTTGCAATTAAAACATCATACGAAGACGATGGGGAGAAGATGCCGTTGAAGGGCAAGGTGGCCTTGTTCTCCTGCAAGATGATCGTCAACTACTTGTACTCCACGTGGCTCTTGTTGCTCCTCTATGGCATCTACCTCCGCCCATACGCTGTCCGGCCAAACGTGGACGCCGCCGCCCTCGCGGCCTTTGACCTCGCCCCGGACAACATGCTCCGCTACGACCTCGCCGCCAACATCACCTTCTTCAACGACCACCGGGTCTGGGCCATCCGCTTCAACCACTTCTCCGCGAGCCTCTACTTCAACGGCACCAAGCTCAGCCCGCCCGACGACACCTTCCCAAAGTTCAAGGGCAGACTGCGCCGGCACCGCACCGTGCACCCCGTGCTGCGCGGCCGCGCCAGCAACGTCAGCGCCGCCGTGGCGGAGGAGTTCTCCTGGCAGCGAGCGCAGGGGTGGTTCACCGTCGAACTCAGGCTCAGGGCCACGTTGACTTATCTCGTATGGCCCACACGGCACGTCTACTACTATGAGTACGACTGCTGGCTACCTTTCCCAAGCAACACCACGCCGGCGGTGATCGGCGGCGTCAAGTGCAGCAAGGGCAAACGGTTTGGGCTTTCCTGATTTATCTTGCACAGTATGTCGCGCGGCTAGTTTTTTGGTTTCAATGCTAAGTCAGTACTGTCGGCAATGTATCGCGGTGAAAACAAGCTGCTCATATTATATTTCGGTATTGCTATTTCTAAGATTTCTCGGTCAATTGATTGTTCTTGCTCATGGCTGTGTTGAGTTTTATTCATGATAGTTTATGGTGAACAAGTTCGGGGTTTCTAATTCTCAGTCAATGCTATACTCGTGAGATCTTACGTGAAGATCTGTGCAAATTTTGGTTTCAATTTTTTTTTATAAGTCACCCAAACAATTTATACCTTCTATTCATACCTACCAACAAAGTGTTCACTGTGATTTCTATTTCTGTTCACACCAATCAATGTTATTCCAAAAACGAGGTTAATTAGAACCCTAACATCTACCTCGTTACGATTCACACAATCATCTTTATTAAAATTGATGTAAAGCAACAAGGCCAACGATATTCAGCAAGCAGAGATAAGAAAATACGGTATTTCGGTTCTCAAATTTTGTTCAGGGTGATACCCTTTTTTACTACTGAAAACCCCAACTTAGCCAAGTATTTTGTTTTTTGCCGAGTTCATTACATCGGGGAACTCAGCAAAAGTGTTTTTTGTGAAATTCCTAAAAAAAACTACTCGGCAAAAAAGCAAAACTCGGCAAACAGACACTTTGCCAAGGGTCATGGACAAAACTCTCGGCCAAAACGCAAAACTTGGCAAACAGGCCTTTTCATAGTGCTACACTCGGTAAAAGAGCATCTCACTATGATGCACTGTTTTAGCTGTCGAGGTTGCATACGACCTCGAAAAGAAGGTCAGAAAATCAAAGTTGTTCATTTTGACGAGACGGAAATTTTTTATGTTGACAACTATTTTATTTTGGGATTTCTATTTTTATGCCCTAGTTGCTTAGTTCTACTTAGTTTTGCCCCACCCAACTAACATCCCTCACTATTCCCCTCCTCCACTCAGCCCACACTAAAAAATGCCTAAAATGGAGTGTTGTCATCGGGTCAAAGTAGTTGACCGTTATTTGGCTCATATACTGATGTGTGGGACACCCTAGAGCCCACCTGTCAGTGTCGGGTTTATTGGCAAAAAAAGTGTGGAATATAATGATGTAGGATCGAAAGTATGTCTAGAGGAGGGTAATTAGACTACCTAACCAAATAAAACTTAACATTTTCCCAATTTTAGTTGTAGGCAGATTTTAGCAATTCTGACAAGTCAAGTATCACCCTACACATGCAATTCTAAGAGTATAGCAGCGGAAAGTAAAACATTGCACATGTAAGTAAAGGAGGGGTTTGGAGATTTCAAACGCAATGAAGACACGATAATTTTTTGTGTGGTTCCGATAGGTGGTGCTATTGTACATTCATGTTGATGGAGACTTCAACCCACGGAGGGTAACGGTTGCGCGAGTGCATGGAGGGCTCCATCCACGAAGGGTCCACGAAGAAGCAACATTGCCTATTCCACCATGGCTTGCGTCCACGAAGGACTAGCCTCACTCGGGTAGATCTTCACGAAGTAAGCGATCTCCTTGCCCTTACAAACTCCTTGATTCAACTTCACATGGTCTTGGAGGCTCCCAAGTGACACCTAACAAATCTAGGAGGCACTACTCTCCAAAAGGTAATAGATGTTGTGTTGATGATGAACTCCTTACTCTTGTACTTCAAATGATAGTCTCCTCAACTCTCTCTCTCTCTCTCTCTCTCTCTCATAGATTTGGCTTGGGTAGGAGAAGGATTGGAGTGGAAAGAAACTTGAAGAGGCTAGAAATCAAGGTTCAAATGGTAGGAATGGAATCTCCTGATCTCAACACATGAGTAGGTGGTTCTCTCTCAGAAAATGAATGGTGAAAGTTGTGTTTCGTTCTGATGGCTCTCCTTGAGAGTAAGTGGTGGTGGAGGGATATAAATAGGCAGCACAAAATCCAACCGTTACAAGTCTTTGACCCAACTCGGTGGCACCGATCTGAAAATCTCGGTGAGACCGACTAGTGCAAAAGACTTGAACGTTAGCATTTTCGGTGAGACCGATTATACCATCTAGGTGGGACCAAAGTGCAATGGCTAGGTGATACGGAGCATCCCCGACTACCCGCACCGACACTCCATCACCACTGCAAGCACCAAGAGGACCAATGACTAGAGCACGTGCACGCAACATCGAGAACGAGGTCACTTCTTTCCTCTCCGAGTTTCGTTCGGTTTCACTTGAGAATGGGATTCTACCTCAAAGAGATACACTATGCGTTCTTAGGTACATTGGAGATCATCGTGAGGAAGCAAGGATGAAGGCCCAAGCACCCGCGGAACAAGAGAAGGAAGAAGAGGTCAAGAAGAATGAAGGCGAGAAGCTCCTGGACACCCCGGGTGCCCTAACGGAAGGACCCCGGGTGCCTGGACTCAAACACATGGGGAGGTCCGAACCCCCTGGACACCCCGGGTGCCCGGCCATCTCGGCCTTGGGTGCCCGGCCTCTGCCTGGGCTGCACCCCAGCCAGCCCCGGGTGCCCGGCCACAAGGCCTCGGGTGCCCGGCCCTCCACCTGGGCCTCACCCAACCTGCCCCGGGTGCCCGGCCAACCGGCCCCGGGTGCCCGGCCCTTGCCCCGCCAGCCGCTGGGCGCCACCCCGGGTGCCCGGGCTTGGGACCTCCAAGTGCCTGGCCACACTCCAACAAGCCCCTGATCGGTCCGGGTGCCCGGCCGGTTCCTCCCCGGGTGCCCGGACCCTTCTTCTGTGGCCACGCGTTTTAGGGACTTTTTAGTCCTTTGTGCCCCTCTTTCTCCTAGTTTCGTCCCTAGCCTTTATATACTCATCTCCTAGCCCATTTGGAGGGACAGCAAAGTATTTTAGATCACCAAAGAGAGCTTTGCTCCTTGTATCCCCTCCTCTTGGA
Source organism: Triticum aestivum (assembly GCF_018294505.1). Taxonomy (NCBI): domain Eukaryota; kingdom Viridiplantae; phylum Streptophyta; class Magnoliopsida; order Poales; family Poaceae; genus Triticum; species Triticum aestivum. The sequence goes on from NC_057798.1 coordinate 169,377,064, forward strand.
GATCAAGCCCCCACCTAGGGAAGAATCCTTTGGATTGTCAAGGCCTCCTCTTGGAGAAGATCATCATCAAGACCTCACCTAGTGGGAAGAAATTACCTAGTGCTATTTTCTTTGAAGTGTTCATGTAATCTTGTGGACCTAAAGTATGCTACTCTAGTGGATGTGATATTTGGGTTTGTTTGAGTGTTTTGGTGCCTTGTGTTCTTGAGTGTTCTTCCTCCTTTTCCCCCTCCAAGTGTGAAAAGATCCCCTCTAGGGTTTCACCCTACAACATCTTGCTATCAGAGCAAGGTTGATTCACATCTTGGAGTCCCATCCCCCCATTTGCTAGCTTGATTTTGTTGTTTTTCATCCAAATTCGAAAATCCCCACAAAAATAGCCCCAAAAAAATTTCTTGCAATTTGTTGCATCTTGTGAGATTTGGTTGTTTTGGTCCATGGATTTGATGTTTGGCAAGTGGATCTAGCCCCTCCCCAACAATCCCCACCCTTCCCACCATGAAATCCCTGAAACTTTGCATTTCCCCTAAATTTTCCGCCCAAACCAGAGACCACCGGGTGCCCGCACCTCGAACTACCGGGCACCCGTGCCCCCGGGCTGTTTGCCCCAGCCGACCCCGGGCACCCGCACCTTCCACCCCCGGGTGCCTGCACCCCCCCCCCCCCCCGAATCAGCCCAACTACACCACCAATTTGACCATAACTTCCAACTCCCAAGTCCTTTTTTGTGTTCTTTACCTCGTTTGGAAGCTCTTGACATCCCCCATCCACTCATCTCATTACCACCACCATTAGCCTCCATCCAAAAAATCATCACAAAAACACCCACCTTCCGCATTTGACCGATTTTGAGTTGCAATTTCCGTTTCCTAAGGTGTTTCGGCTACTTAGGAGTGTGTGACATTGTCATCACCATCATCACCTCGGAGTCATATTCACCGCTAACCGTAAGAAAGGACGGTAACCTCGACGACACTTACTTCTTACCTTGCTTTTGCATTGATAGCCCGAGCCATTTTGTGTTGCTTACCCATCAAGACTAGCAAGTTGAGAATTGCCGGGTCACGCTATTGTGCACCGTAGTGATCGTGTTATCATCTTTGTGCCATAAGTCTCTGCCGTGCATATCTTACATACTTGTCTCATATCATACTCGGCTCGAGCATCAAGCATAGAAAAAAAAGTAAGAAAAGCTTTTAAGCAAAAGAGGAGAAACAAAGAGCTTGTAAGCAATAGCATTGAGCCATTTGCATAGTTATATCATCTTGGTCATCGCATACATAGCATAGTTGGGATTGAAGATGGCATGTTTGTCTCATAGGTTGGTGCACAAGCGTATCTTGCCCATTTGAGCAATCGAGCTAGCGTCTCTCTAGCATTCGCACAACAAGAGCATTTTCCATGGTTGCACATTTTGAGCTCAATCCTTGGTTGTGCGGATCCCATCTGTCTTTCGTGTGTGTGTTCCTAGTGATATCTTTGGGTTTGATCTATTTGCTTTACTTGCATTTTTGTGAACATTCTCAACCTTATTGATATCTTGACTAACATTTGCTTGAAATTTTTGCCACCATCCTAACCGAGCTCCTCCATAAGCCTCTCATTTGTAGGTGTGAGAAACAAACCCGGTTCCAATTCTCCTATTGTGGCATTACCTTGAGTGACACTTGTTACATCCTCAATCCTCGGAAAAGGTAACTTTGGTATTGTTCTCTCATTTTCCTACTCACCCCACTTGGTTATGATGGATAGGCCAAACTCATCGGCGAACCCACTTTTCGAGGAGCAAGGTGATGATTTCGGCTTCGTCTCCAAGAACCACTTCTTCATCGCGCAACGAGCGCTTCATCAAGAAAGTGAAGCATTGGGTGAACGCTTGGAGCAACTCGCCTCCGACCTTCGTCAATCGGAAACAAGGAACCGCGACTACATCGACGCCAAGTTCACCACACAAATGGAAGAGCTCCGCAACATGATCGTGCGACGCCCGTCTTCCTCAACCGCTTCTTCAAGACGGCGCCACTCAAGTCACCGTACAAGTCGGCCATCTTCGGACTACTCCTCTTATGATGCAAGTCCTCCACGAGCTCGCTTTCCTCGACGTGATGTTCCTCAAGATCGCCAAGCACAAGAAAATCCGTTCCATGGCAATGGCTTACAAGACCGAGTTCGAGCACGTGAAAGGGTGCGACACCAAGCGCAAGAAGCAATGGAGCAAGAGCAAATACATCCACAAGCGCCACGTCAAGTACCTCAAGAAGATGACACCATCTGTCAAGCACAAGCACTCAAAGCACAACAAGCACAACGCAAGGCCACTAGAGCCATTGAAGAGCGCAACCGCCAAGTGCGAGAACAAGAGGAAGCTCTTCGCCGTGAGATACAAGAAGAAGCTGCCCGACGCGAAGAGCAACAAGAAAGGCGCAACCAAGTGCATATTCCTCGTCCTCCTCCAAGACAAGAGCGACACCAAGCGGAACAAGTGCTTCAAGACCCTCCTCCACTCCAAGAGCGACATCGTGAGGAACGAGCATTTGAGGACCTTCCTCCACGGCAGGAGCGATATCAAAACCGCTACCATGATGAAGAACTCCACTACGGCAAGCTCAAGTTCACCATGCCCAAGTTCTCCGGAAGCAATGGTCCCGAAGAATATCTCTCATGGGCCTTGAAGGTGGACAAGATTTTCCGCCTTCACAACTACGACGAGGAAAAGAAGATCGCCATGGCCTCCCTCGAGTTCCAAGACTACGTCCTCATTTGGTGGGAACAAGTGATCGAGCAATGACATACAAGAGGCGAACCACCAATCATAACTTGGGAAGAAATGAAGGAACTCATGAGAACCCGCTTCGTGCCTACTCACTACACCCGTGATCTCTTCAAGAAGTTGCAACTCCTCAAGCAAGGCACGAAGACGGTGGGAGAGTACTACCAAGAAATGAGATTGCCATGATACGAGCCAATGTCAAGGAAGACGACGAGCAAACAATGGCATGATTCTTGAACGGCCTCAACCACCCAATCAAGCGGATTGCCGACTTCCAACCATACTCAAACCTTCTCGAGCTAGTTCATCAAGCAACCAAGGCTGAGCGACAAGTGCAAGATGACTTCAAATACGCCAAGTACTCGTCCAAGACCTACGGCTCCTACTCTCAAGCTCCTGCGACTTCGGCACCTCCTACCTCAACTAGAGCATCACCAAGTACCGGCGACAAGTCAAGTTCCAAGCAAGCTGCGCCTTCCTCGACTCGTCCTCCGGCAAGCACCTACAAGTCCAAGACTCCTTCATCTTCGACACCTACCGATGATCCCGTCAAGACAAGTTCATTCCAGTGCTTCACATGTGGAGGCTGAGGACACAAGTCTTTCCAATACACCAACAAGCGAACAATGATCTTCAACAATGATGGCACATACGACTCGATGAGTGAAGAAGAAATGGAAGCCATTGAGCATGTGGCCATGCACCGGCGCGTGAACGAAGATGAAGATGGTCAAGTCTTTTGTGACAACGATTCAAGTCCCTCTCTCGTGGTCTCCAAGGTCTTGACGCTCCAACACCACCAAGACGAAGACCAACGGTGCCACATCTTCCACACCAAGGCCAGCATCAATGGGCGCTCCGTCAAGGTCATCATCGATAGAGGTAGTTGTCACAACTTGGCAAGTGAAGAGCTATGTTCCAAGCTGCAATTGGTCAAGAAGAAGCACCCTCGTCCCTACAAGGTGCAATGGCTAAGCGACTCCGGCACCATTCAAGTGGAGCACACGGTGCAAGTTTCTTTCAAGATCGGCGCCTACGAGGACACCTTAGAGTGTGATGTGGTTCCTATGTCCGTGTGCCACCTTCTTTTGGGAATACCTTGGCAATTCGACCGCGACGTCATCCACAACGGACGAACCAACCACTATAGCTTCAAGATAAAAGGCAAGGAGTATGTGCTTCGACCAATGTCACCAAGACAAGTGATCGCCGACAAGCAAGCTTCCACCCATCGTGGAGATACTAGTGAGAGAGTGCACCACCAAAAAGAAAGTGAGAGCCACAAACCAAAATTGAGTGCCTCTTCGCCAAGAGAGAAAAACTTAGTCCTCCTAGCCACAAAAAGAGAGATGAGAGAAGTGTATGAGAACCCATCGAGTGTCATCCACTTTGTCCTCCTATGCAATGATGAGGTGACAAAAACTAACAATCCCAATCCTCTTCCTCTAGTGTTTTCCAACTTGTTGCAGGAATTCGAGGATGTCTTTCCCGATGAGCTACCTCCCGGTCTCCCTCCTCTACGTGGCATTGAACATAGGATCGACCTCATCCCCGGCGCACCTCTTCCAAACAAGGCTCCCTACCGCGTCAACCCCGAAGAAACTAAGGAGATCCAACGGCAAGTACAACAACTCATCGACAACGCACATGTACGTGAAATCTTAAGCCCTTGTGTCGTTCCGGTTATACTTGTGCCCAACCAAGATGGTAGTCTTCGCATGTGCTTAGATTGTAGACCCATCAATGCTATCACCGTTCGTTATAGGCATCCCATTCCTTGCCTAGAAGATATGCTAGATGAACTTAGTGGCGCCACCATTTTCTCAAAAATTGATCTTAAAAGTGGATATTATCAAATCTGCATACAAGAAGGTGATGAATGGAAAACCGCTTTCAAAACAAAATTTGGCTTGTACGAGTGGCTGGTTATGCCTATGGGTTTATCGGAAGCTCCCGGTACTTTCATGCGTCTTATGCACTTTGTGCTTCGTCCTTACATTGGAGTGTTTGTTGTGGTCTACTTCGATGAGATACTTGTTTTTAGCAAATCCATCAAAGATCATCTAGATCATGTTAGGGCTGTTTTGCACACTCTTCGCAAGGAACGTCTTTATGCCAACATGAAAAAGTGCACATTTGGTGTTGACAAGCTTGTCTTCTTGGGTTTCGTTGTTTCCTCAAAGGGTGTACATGTTGATGAATCTAAAATTGAAGCAATTAAAACTTGACCCCAACCCACTAATTTGCAACAAGTGCGTAGCTTTCTTGGCCTCGCGGGTTTCTATCGTCGCTTTGTGAAAGATTTTAGCACCATGGCCGCACCTTTGCATGCCTTGAGTAAGAAAAATGCTCCTTTTGTTTGGGGACCTTTGCAATCTACCGCTTTTGATGAGCTCACATCCTTGCTTACTCATGCTCCGATTCTTGCTTTACCCAACTTTGACAAAACTTTTGAGGTTCATTGCGATGCAAGTGGTACCGGAATTGGTGGAGTTTTGATGCAAGAAAAATGAGCTATTGCATATTTTAGTGGAAAACTATCCGGTGCTCAACTCAATTACCCCATCTATGACAAAGAATTGTATGCTTTAGTGTGTGTGTTGCATGTTTGGAGCATTACTTTAGACCGCATGAGTTTGTCATACATACCGATCATGAAACACTTAAATACCTTAAAGGTCAAACCAAGTTGAACAAACGGCATGCTAAATGGAGTGAATTCATTGAATCTTTTCCCTATGTGATCAAGTACATTAAGGGCAAAGAAAATGTTGTGGTGGATGCCCTTTCCCGCAAATGCATGTTACTTACTCAACTTGAATTGAATGTAGTTGGATTTGATCATCTCAAAGATTTGTATGTACGTGATGTGACTTTTGCTACTCCTTATGCTAAGTGTGTGACGCATACTTCTTGGGAACGATATTATATAAAAGATGGTTATCTTATGAGAGCTAACAAACTATGCATTCCCGAGTCTTCTCTTCATTTGTTACTTTTGCAAGAGGCTCACGGAGGTGGACTCATGGGACACTTTGGGCGCGACAAGACTTTTGCCATGCTTTCCAAGAACTATTATTGGCCCAAGATGTTTCGTGATGTCGGCCGCTTCACCAACCGGTGCTCTACAAGTTGCAAAGCTAAGTCATAATCTCAATCCCATGGTTTACCTTTACCTATTCCACATCAACCTTGGGAAGATATTAGCATGGATTTTGTGCTTGGATTACCTAGGACTCAAAATGGCAAGGACTCTGTTTTTGTTGTTGTGGACCGACTCTCAAAAATGGCTCATTTTATCCCATGCAATAAGATAGACAATGCTTCATATGTTGCCAATCTCTTTTGTAGGGAAATCTTGAGGTTGCACGATGTGCCAAAGACAATTGTGTCGGATCGAGACGTCAAGTTCTTAAGCTACTTCTGGAAGACGCTATGCGCCAAGCTCGGAATCAAGCTACTCTTCTCCATGGCGTATCATCCTCAAACCGATGGCCAAACGGAAGTCACCAACCGGACGCTTGCAACTCTCCTACGCGTGTTGATAAAGAAGAACATCAAGGAGTGGGAGGAGTGCCTACCCATCACCGAGTACGCCTACAACCGTGCAAAACACTCTACCACCGGCAAGTCCCCCTTCGAGGTCGTCTACGGTTTCTATCCTTTGTCGCCATTGGACATCCTTCCTCTACCGCTTCAAGAACGAGCAAACATGGACGCAAGTGCAAGATCCGCCTACCTCAAGAAGATGCATGAAGAAACACGTTCCACGATCGAGCGCCAAGTACAACGACTCACCGCCAAGCTCAACATCAACAAGTCTCCGATGGTGTTCCAACCGGGTGATCAAGTATGGATACATCTCCGCAAGGACCGTTTCCCCAAGGAACGCAAGTCCAAGCTACTCCCGAGAGCCGATGGACCATTCAAGGTGCTCGCACGCTACAACGACAACGCCTACAAGGTCGACATCCCACATGACAAGTACAACGTTAGCGACATCTTCAACGTCAAAAACTTGGCCAAGTACCATGGTGGTGAAGAGCACGATCTGTGGTCGGATCTCTCCCAAGGGGGGGAGATGATACGGAGCATCCCTCGACTACCCGCACTGACACACCATCACCAGCGCAAGCACCAAGAGTGCCAATGACTAGAGCATGTGCACGCAACATCGAGAACGAGGTCACTTCTTTCCTCTCTGAGTTTCGTTCGGTTTCACTTGAGAATGGGATTCTACCTCAAAGAGATACACTATGCGTTCTTAGGTACATTGGAGATCATCGTGAGGAAGCAAGGATGAAGGCCCAAGCACGCGGAACAAGAGAAGGAAGAAGAGGTCAAGAAGAATGAAGGAAGAAGCTCTTGGACATCCCGGGTGCCCGGACTCGAAGACATGGGGAGGTCCGAACCCCCTGGACACCCCGGGTGCCCGGCCATCTCGGCCCCGGGTGCCTGGCCTCTGCCTAGGCTGCGCCCCAGCTGGCCCCGGGTGCCTGGCCAACCGGCCCCGGGTGCCCGGCCCTTGCCCCGCCAGCCGCTGGGCGCCACCCCGGGTGCCCGGCCACACTCCAGCCAGCCCCTGACCAGTCTGGGTGCCCGGCCGGTTCCTCCCCGGGTGCCCGGACCCTTCTTTCATGGCCACACGTTTTAGGGACTTTTTGGTCCTTTGTACCCCTCTTTCTCCTAGTTTCGTCCCTAGCCTTTATATACTCATCTCCTAGCCCATTTGGAGGGACAGCAAAGTATTTTAGATCACCAAAGAGAGCTTTGCTCCTTGTATCCCCTCCTCTTGGAGATCAAGCCCCCACCTAGGAAAGAATCCTTTGGATTATCAAGGCCTCCTCTTGGAGAAGATCATCATCAAGACCTCACCTAGTGGGAAGAACTTACCTAGTGCTATTTTCCTTGAATTGTTCATGTAATCTTGTGGATCTCAAGTATGCTACTCTAGTGGATGTGATATTTGGGTTTCTTTGAGTGTTTTGGTGCCTTGTGTTCTTGAGTGCTCTTCCTCCTTTTCCCCCTCCAAGTGTGAAAAGATCCCCTCTAGGGTTTCACCCTACAACACTAGGGCAGAGCCGCGTATCGGTAGTTCCGATCGTTTTTTCTCGGTGATTCTGAAATGAAACGACTTCATCACAGAAACTTGGCAATGCCTTCTCGGTGAGACCGAGAACCAATTCGATCAGACCGATATGTAAGGATTTTGGCTGTAGCAGTAGGATGATCATCTCGGTGGGTCCGGAATGAATTGTATCAGTGGGACCGAAATGATGAATTAGGGTTTGGACAGATGTGATTGTGGGAAAGTAATGGAGGGATTTTGGAGCAATCTCACTAAGCACTTTGAGCAACAACCTCATCAACAATACCTCATCTCCTTTTGATAGTATTGGCTTTCCTAAGGGACTCAATGTGATCTTGGATCACTAAACCAAAAATGTAGAGTCTTGGGGTAGCCAATTCTTGTGCTTCACATTTTGAGGGGTCCACATCCATTAGTCCATGCCATGCCAATCATTGATCTTTTCTGAAATCTATCATCAATGTTCATTAGATAAATGACATATATGTTGTTATTAATTACCAAAACCACCTCGAGATTAGTTGCACTTTCAATCTCTCCCTTTTTGGTAATTGATGACAACATATAGATCAAAGCTTCGAAAAATACATCGTCGCTTTGAGAAGTATGTGATAAGTAAGAGCTGCCCCTAAATTTGTGCATTATTAAAAATTTGTGTTTGAACGCAAATGCACAATCGATTAGATGTGTTACTCTTCCATGCCACATACATCTTGGTGGAGCACTCAAAATGATAAAGTTGCAAAACAATTAGCACTCATCACCAAGCAAACAAGTGAATGATCATACAAGAGCATATGAAATGGATATCCAAGCAAGCATAGCATTAACGTACGGTATGATCAAGCACACAATAACATAGTCTCATACAAGCATCACACAAAAGTATCTCAAAGTACCATGAACCAAATTGTAGCAAAAACTCAAAGCAAATCAAGCGAGAAAAAGCAAAGCACTCACTCACTCGAAGCCCTATGATTTATACAAATTCTCCCTCTTTGGCAACAAGTACCAAAAAGTTCAGATAAGTATAGAGTTAAATGTCTCTAAGCTTGATCTCTTTGAAGCTCCTGGAGTGCCGGTGTGTGTTGATGTCGGAGTGGAGATGTGTGCATCTGCAAACGCTTCAGACGATGTCTGCTGAACTGGAGGAGGGGAGATGGCACGGGGCACTGAGGGGGCAACCGAAGGTGTAGCTGCTGGAGCACAGACATTACTAGCAATCACTTGGCAGTTATCATCATCATTTAGAAGCCTTCAGGTTTTCGCAAAGGACAAACAACCGACACATGTATCTATACCTATTTAATAAAGCAAGGTGTGTTTCGCCAATTTTTTTCATATGTTCATCGCCGATTTTTTTTCTATCCGAGGTGGTACTAAATTCTTATGCGTTCGTCTGCTAGGCCGCGCGCTGTGGCCTAGCGAAACCAGCAGACTTATTTTTCTACCCACGCAGCTGGAAAAATTCTATTTTCCGCACAGGGTGACAAGTGGTCGGAGCTTCGCACAGGATAACAAATAATGGGATGGTCCATTTTTCTTTGTTTCTGTGTTTTACTTCTATTTTTATTCACCTTCCCCTATCACTTTTTTCCCTTCCAAGTTTATTTTTCTTATAGAACTTATTTCATAAATTCAAAATTCTCAAAAAATGTTCAGAATAAAAAATCAAATTATAGAAAATGTTCAAAATTATAAAAAAAATTGTTGCTATTTTGAAAAATATTCAGAACTTCAAAAAATCCCATTTTTTGAAAAAAAATTATTGTTTTTCAAAACTGTTCGAGATTTCTAAAAATAAAATGGAATTTTAAAAAATGCTCCAAATTCAAAAAATATTTGTGTTTTAGTGAAATTTTCACAATTCAAAATAATGTTAAAATACGCATATTTTTTGAAAAATGTTATGAATTTTTAACCCATGTTCCCGTTCTAAAAAATGTTCACAAATTCAAATAATGTTCATGTTTTTACAAAAAAGTTGTTGTTGTCAAAAAATGTTTATGAATTTTAAAAGATGATCATGTTTCGAATTGTGTTCGCGTTTTTTCTAAAAGTGTACATAATTTTAAAAAAATATTTAGGATTTAAAAAATGGTTCATGTTTCCTACAATATTCAGAAACTTTATACCTTAAAATCTCCTCGATCGAAAGGAAAAGTAGATTGAATAATTTATGGCCTTCTCTGCCGTATGATGACATAACAGAACTCTTAAATGCCCTCCATCAATGAATGAAAAAATAACGGATTGATTTCTTCACACCCGGCAAAACCGAGAAGCTAAATGTTCTTTTTTCACATGCACACAGGGCTTTGCTTGCACATATAATCCTCATTAACTTTAAATGCATACTATTTTTTTCTCCCGTTGCAACGCACGGGCATATGTGCTAGTAACAGGTAATACTCAGTAATGAAACAATGCCCGGACACAGGAAGAATCTAGGCTCAAACACAAACTTGACTGCTTCATCTGCCTTCTAGAGTACTGTAACACAGGACCAGGGTTACACGCAGCTGGTAACAGCGCCTGAATACCACTTTAACATAATTACATCTTGCATGTAACAAGTATACACACCTGATAGTCATAGCTATTGCAAGTCTTGCATCCATCCTTCCCCGATTACACTGCAGAACTGTATCAATCAGCACTGAAGAATCACTTCACTCCCTCCTCTCTCTACTCCATGGGACAATCACTTCACTCCCCTACATCAGCGCAGATAGGATTTCCTGATCCAACAGTTACCAGTGTACGACTAATCGTGACCAACAAGGCTGGGTTTCTCTTAGCCTTATATACTGCAGTGCGATGGAAGTAACTTCAGCGAAACCTTCCAGGCCTTCTGCAACCAGGGTTGGATATAATTGGCGGGTAAATACTGGATAGAATTACTTCAAGAAAGTTGTGTCATCATCATCTTCGTCTGTATCTAACTCAAGCCCCTCAGCAGCTAGAAGTCTACTGATCTCATTCATCTTGTCTTCCTCCTCCCTCTTGCGCATAATGTCCCTCTTCCGTAGTACGAGGGTATGTCTTTTTAGAGTTGTGCTGTAGAACTCCATCGATGCCTTCCTTTCCTTGGCGAGTAATCTCCTTTCCTCCTCTGGGTCAACCTGGATCCAGCAGTTCTAAGTAAACCATGGTACGCCATGCAGGATAAGTGTCTTATAATTACCTTCGACCTAGAGAGACGTCGAGCACGAAGCGTCAATTCTCGTTGCTGTTGCTCGGCCCAAGCAGCTACCGCCATGTCGCCACGTTTATCAAAAGCTTTTCGCTTTTTCATTACCCACTCCATCCATGCCTGAGAAGCCTGATTGACGGAAAAGATATTTTTCAGCATTGCAAGAATACCTCATTTCTTTTCACCTCAGCGCTCTCAATTTCAAATTATCATAGTGATATAAGAATTTTATAAATCCTTCTTTGTGTTCTCCTAGTTACACAATAGACAGTATAATGTTTAATTATTTCAATATGATACACGAGAAGTTCCAGATACAATTTGACTTTTATTGACATCCATTGGTTGTTCCTGAATGCCATTATCAGTTCATCACTGGCTCAGTTTAGGAACAATACATTGGATGATAAACCCCACTCCAAGCGCTACCTTTAATAAATTCTTTTTTTGGACTCGTCTTAGAAGAAGAAAATGGTCAATGTAATTCACATTATGTGGTTAACACTAGTAGACTTACATGAATTCAAGAAAATTAGCAAAATCAATTAACAATCATGCAACTTCCTGCCATGTACCATCAAATCGTCACAATAAATGAAGTAGTTGAGCATGGAAATTCAGACCTTCATTGGATTCACAAAATGCTCTTTATCGTATGCCTTTCTCCTTTCGTCATCGATCAACAGCTCATATGCTGCTTGGATTTTGATGAAACGGGCTTCAGCGGTCTCTCCTTCCTCAAGGGTTCCCTTACCATCATAAACTTTGAGGCAACAAAATAATCAGATAGAACAAATTAGCTTATTATTTGGTTATGCATGCAAAATAGCATGAATTTACTTTAAAAGCAGTGTCTGCTGTATTCTGAAGGCAAGAATTTCCCCCATGGTTCATTGTTAGCTGTAGGTAACTACAAACCTATCACAACTTCTGTTTATGCAGTATCGTACACATTTCCCAGTCAATAGCTATGAGTTGAGGAATCAGACAGCTGGCCCACCAAAATCCGGACGTGTATTATAGTATCAACATGATCTATACACAGTGCAATTGATGTTTTATGACTGAATCCACATCATACAACAATACAATTAAACTTACCGAGTCAATACTTGTATACTAATATGTGAAGCTTACACTACCGCAAACAGAATTCATTCAAACGGTGATGTCTGGAACGCAATGAATAGAACAGCCGCATTGTGTAAATACAGGTAAAGAAGCAAACCATCAGGGTGATAGAACTTGGCCAATCTCCTGTATGCGACCTTTATGGTTTCCTCGTCGGCATCCCTTTCCAGCTCTACAAAACACGAAAACACACATTAGCTTCACAGAGAAAATTCTAAGACCACTCTACCTCCCATCTCACAAGGACACATTATAGTGCTACTAGTATGAGAAACACATAATTTTGGATCGAACTACAGAGCCACCACAACGGCAAGCTCCTCCAACGACCAAATCTAGCAACCAGTTCCCAAATTTCGAGCAATCGAAGCCCAGTAGTATCAAGGGATTTGGCAGGTGAACTGATCAGCGACTTCATGAAAAAGCAAGAAACAGATATGCCAAATCACAATTGCAAATCCATGCAAGCGCTTCTCTCACTAGCATCGTAGGCCATAGCTTCGCCGTACCGAGCGTCTCGTACGGGGACTTCTCCGAGTCCCAGCTCGCGGCGCGCGTGGCCGCCTTCCTCCGCACACCCCCCGCCGCCCTCGCGACCTCGTCGAGCACGAAGGCGGACGGCGCCTTGGACGGGAAGCGGAAGCCCACGCGGAGCCGCGGCACGAACCCGAGCCGCCTGGCGCCGCCTCGGCCGGCGGCGGCGGAAGAGTAGTAGGTGTGGAGGAGGGCGGAGATGGCTCGGAGGCTGCTCATCGCCGGCGACCTGGGGCGCAGGGGTTAGGGGAGAGAGCGAGCCGGAGCTCGGAGCAGCGGGCGGTTGTGTGGTGGAAGCTGGAAGGGAGGGAACGCCTCCCGACGGTGACACGTTGATAAATTCTCTTCTCAAAAATTTATACGCTGCCGGTGGCGTATTTTTTTTTCGTCAGTGACACTTATATTTTGCTAAAATACAAATGAAATGGCATAACTTTTGCAGAAACTCATAAGAAATCCATTTTCCAAATCTTCAGGTCATTTATCAACATTGGCATGATGTTGTTAACACTTTCCGCAAGCAAATACGTACATAATTACTTTACTTTGCAGATGCTTGTGTAGAGAGGTACAGCAACATAGTCTTCAACTGCTGATACAGCAACATTTAATCTATATTTATTCATTGCCAGTAAATGCTATATATACAGGTAGTACATATTTACAAATTACAGGTGCTGTACAGGGGGCAGAGCTGATCAGTTCTACCCTACAATGCCCTTCTCTTCTGCATAACTCATAGGCCATGGTTAGCTTTCTTCTATATATACACAAACCAAAACCATATGATCAGACATCCATCCATCCACCCATCTAGCTGAAGCTTCTTGCGGTGTTCTAAAAGGTTACATTATGCAAGTCATTTCTTTTTAGAACCACTGCGAGCGTAGGTGTGGGCTCTTTCCCACTGCGCGATGTCTTCGATCTGGGAAGGCGGCGGCGGCAGGATCTCACGCTCTACCATATCCCAGCCGTCCACAATGCTGTCGGGTGCTCCACCGTGCTTCGGCGGCTTACCGGTGTACAAGAAACTCGTGTTCGAGTTCAGGAGGAGGTTATCAAGAGAGCTCGGCTGGTTAAAACAGAGATTGTATTAGGCAATGCGATGCGCTGAAAGTAGATCCCATGCAAGCAAAAAAGAACTAAGCGGGAGTTTACCATGATAGCTGTGTGCGTGCTGTCCAACATGCTGCTGTTGGATGAGATGGCCGAACTCGCCTTCCATATTGATCTGTTTAGCTGTTGTGCCTGCTTTTCTGATCTGCAAACAGAATGTAAGGATCATTTAACCATTTTTTACTCAATGTGCCCCCTTTAAACAGGCTTTTATATGCAAATAGTGCTACGACATCTTTAGATGTACATTCCCAGCAGTTGTAAGAAAGATACGAGAATATAATTTGCAAATTTGAGCAGGTTATGGAAGATAGTACGCGCTGTTGAGAACCAGAATACGCTTGCCATTCTCTAAGAACAATATAAATTGTACCTTGAGGCGATATTTGATTCAAGAGCAGCTCGAAGGGTCTTTGAAGATGATAACATATGGAGCATCTTTGCAAATGCATCGAAAGTAGAAAGATTGGGCGGCACATCCAAGCCCAATGAGTTATAGTAGTAGGCAGTGATGGCAGACACACTTGTTTTTAGTAAAGATATCCCTCTTTGCAAGTCTTGATGCCTCTCAATGGAGTGAGAAGATGCGGCTGAGAAGTTGAAGCTATTGCTTCTCTTGGAGTCAAAAAGGGATTTCTGATCCGAGTCCACAGAATCAACACCAAAGTTACCCGAACCACTTTCTGTCCATGAATTTTCCTCGCCAACAGAGCAATTATTTTGCCTGGGCACAAAAAGTGGGTAAACCTTGCTGGAAAAAACAAAAACAATTTCACGTCAATAAAAAATTTAAATGTTAACGAGACAGAGATATGTGGCCTTTTCCTTGAGAGTATACCTCTGGGATTGTCGTGTGCTCCAATAGCTACTCCGCTGCCATACACGGGAACAGGAAGCCTAGTACAAAACATATATAATATATTAGCCGCACAAAGTTACTGGAAAACCAATAGAAAGCTCATGCTGCTACTCATGCTATTAGAAATCCAATCAAGCTTATCTTACAGAATATGTACATACTTTGCATACAAATGACACATGAAGGACCGACGCTGACTATGTATAAGGTTCTACGCTAAGCTTAGACAAGTTATATCCACAGAGATATTCTCGACAAAATAACTACATTTACAGGTCAAGAATGACATTATTATTCATACTCCCTCCATCTTGAATTACTTGTCGCAGAAATGGATGTATCTAGAACTAAAAATACATCTAGATACATGCATTTCTGCGACAAGTAATTCGGGGTGGAGGGAGTACTACATAGAAGTTTATATTGTTTGACCGCCAGGATTGAATGATTGGATCTTCAGATGTAGCATGCTAACTTCAAGAGCAAGCTTATGACAATAGATTAAGGGCACATAGTTGAATCTTACCCCAAAACCGGCTACATGAAGGGCTGGTGCCGATAGGATATGAATTGCAATGCTGAGGACTTGCAACATGTACCTGTCACAATAAGAAAATTATGCTACCCAACATTCAGAACCAAATGCACATGGTATTATTTGCAGACCGTTCTCAAACAATCTATCTGGCCCAATAAAACAATATTGCAATAACAAAACATGATAGTCTTGTTGGTCACAACTCAACTGTTAGACTCCATATGTAACTATATTGCCCTGATTTTTTTACTTACATAAATTCTGATTTTTTTTAGAAATGAACAATCTTATATAAGGTATTTACAAGATTAGACAGAATCGGAGGGTGCAATTTACTTAGGACCATGAATCGTAAAATAATGGACATTCATTTAATCATTCTGGTAATCAAGAGCAGTGTTACAGCTAGGTAAATAGGTGAATTTGGAGACTAAATATCAGAACAACAAATAAGTAGTAGTTTGAGGAAAGAAGTATACCCCAAGGAAGCTGATAACTCCTCTGATGGAACTGAATGTGGATCGAGACCACGAGGTAGACGAATACCACATATAACATCGTACGGATCACTGTGTCCATCCTTCTTTTCTCCATCTATAATAGCCTAAAAATTGAAAGAAAAAAATGTATATAAATCTGTGTCTATGCATGGTAACTCAGGTGGCATTAATATTAAATTAATCATTTTTATGTGAAAAAATTTAGTAGGTGAATATGCAACAATTAAATTATTAACATATAAAGCTGCTGTGTGAAATCTGTAGAAGTAAATTAGTTACAGTTACATGTTCTAAATATGAGCAAAGTTGAATGCAACTGAAGTTCTCAGCAGCGATCTCAAAATATACATATACAGGAAGAAAACACAAAGTCAGTAAAATAGCCAAGACCGTAATACTTACTCGCCTCATTGGGAACAACCTGCAAAGCTGCTTTACAGCTTTGGACTGCCGTTTGAGACGTTCGGAGGTTGTTGCCATCTGCCACAAAAGTGCAAATATTTCAATTACAGAGAATAGCAGAACAGACAGACATAATAATCACATAAATTATGGATATTGGATAATGAGTAAGAAATGAAGAGGCATGTTAGGACTTACAAGACCCATCTGTGCTGCTTTCATGGCGTTGGTGTGCATCATTGATGAATCGGTTTGCTTCGTTTTTAGCTGAAGATGGTGTAAAAGATACATTCAGGGTCAGTACTTTCTTAGTACTCCCTCCGATCCATATTACTTGTCGCTCAAACGGAGGCATCTAGCACTGAAATACGTCTAGATACATCCGTTTGAGCGACAAGTAATATGGATCGAAGGAAGTGGTGAATTTCACATTTCATCAAAGAGAAACACTGAGAAAGAAATAATTTTACCGTGATAAAAGCCACATTCAATGTACCACTTTTCACCTTGAGATCACTTGATGCCTGCTTGACCTTCATCTTCTCTGCAAACACATTAATTACCACAACTCAGTACCGCAAACTGGCAACTGGTAACAAGATACAATCCGCAAGAGTAAAAGAGATTAACCTAGCGCAGTTCGACTCTTTAACTCGCTGAGCCGATCCCTCAGCTCCTTGATGTCGTGAGCTTTGCTCAGTTTCCACATCCTCTGCTCCTCCGCTTTCCTCTGCCAGAAATAGACGAAACAGGCCAAAGTTATACTCTGTCTGTACAACTTTTCGTTCCAAACATATAATATTTCTGTACCGTTCTCCAACACCAATTGTAACATGATAAAATGTGAGCTACAAATCACTCTAGGGTCAGGTATGTGCCGGGCAATAGATTCCAGGCCCGAGGCACAAACACATGGAAATTGCCAGACTGAGAGACGGAAACCCAAACTAGTTAGCACTGAATTGGAGGACTGGCGAGTCGGGCACAGCGAGAGCGACGGACCAACCTTGGACTCGAGGCGCGCGGCGATGCGGGACTGGAGGGTGTCGCGGAGGTTCCTCCTCAGGCGCAGCGTCGCGTGGTACTCGAACAGCCTGCGCAGAGACACACAAAATTCCGACGCGGAGACGGGGGGCGGGCGAGGGTCAGGCCGGGGAGAGGCAGAGCTTCGATCGAATCGGGGATGGACGGACGGCGGGGCGGAGGGGCGTACCTCGTGTTGACGCACGCGGCGCAGCAGGAGGGGAGGTTGGATCCCTCGCAGAGCGCGCAGCTGCTGCTGGTGCTGCCGCCGCTGGCCCGCCGGGAGGTCATCATCTCGCGGCGATTCGAAGGGCGGCGGTCGCGGATTCCTGGTTGCCCGGTGCGCGGTGGCGGTGGCGGCGACGGCGAGGTCGTGGCGGGGGTAAGCCGTTTGCGTGCGTGGGGAAGGGGATGCGGGGTGGAGAAGAGAGGGGAGAGAGCTAACTTGCGTGGGTGTACAGAGAAAGAGTCGGCGAAGAGGACAAAGCCTTTTCCTGTTACAACTATTATTGGGCCGTGGCCCGTGAAAGAGTACTTTTCTTGGCCCGACATGACTCGTGAAGTTTTTGCCACTGAAATAACAGATTTGCTTTTTGAGTGAGAGGACAATCCCTTTTGCAGACTGCAAATTCACTTGTGATGAAGTTGGTAAATCACCTAAAAGACGTTCATCAATCTTTTTTTCTAGAAGACGTTCATCAATCTGACTTGCTAAAATTGATCGGCTCTGTTTCGCTGCACAAGCGATAAGGGTGGAGAACCCTAGCCTACACCGGGAAACCACCTCCTCCTTGCCACCGTCGGGACAAAGCCCGTGCGGCAGCAGGGTACCTGCCCCATGTGTTTGTCACCCCTGGTCGGCTCATGCTGGTGTTGGCGTGTGGGGCGACGACGAGCAGGAGGCGGCGCGTGGTCGCGGCGTGGCGCTGTGGGAGTGCTCCATCCGCGGTGCTTGTACAACGGTAACGAGCATGTTCTCCTTTCCCTAAACACTAGTCCAATGACAACATATATCTAGATAAAATGGAAAAACTAAAATTTTGAGATAAGCCTTATAAACCGAAAAGGAGGGATACACATCCTTTGTGCTACAGTAGTCATATCCCTGGATCGTGGTCGATATGCGTGGCTACTAGGCTATTACAGCCGTGGGACACTGCCATTGCACATTTGAGCATTACTCCCTCCGGAGGGAGTAGTTAATAAAGAGACCAAGTTCCCTCGAAAAGAAATTTCAGAACCATATAGGACTGAAACTAACGATTACATGAGAAATGCTGACTTGATACCGCAACAAGAGGAACCAGCAGGACTCATAAGCATCAAGGGTTCATCAACATACACGCAGCACATTGCCCAACTGATCCAAAGGATGACTGAGTCGGTGATCGAAATCCGCATGTGCATGTTAACAGCTAGGCAGACAAGCGAAAATATAGCTAGCTCAATTTACAATAGGACTGCTCAGTTATCAAGAGTTCAAGGCCAAGACCGTGCAAAGCTTGGCAAAATATCACCTACCATTACAAGCAGTAACCACAGCCTTCATGTTAACTGCTGCAACACCAACGGTCGGACATTGGGAAGAGAATCTGCTGGCCACGCTGGTTTTGCCTGAACAAGAGATGAACAAGGCACCAACATACCAGGCGCGAGCAGGAGGTTTGAGACCCCTACCGTCTCCAATTTCGCCTGCGGCGTGCTGCGAGCTTGGCTGACACCTCCTCCTCCGATAAGGGCAAGTAGTAGATCATCGGAGACGCCTGTGTCCTCCTGAAGAGATCATCAAGTGTCTTGATAGTTGTTTCCGGTTGCTTTGGAGGAGGTGGAAGCACCTCCCTTTCCGGCCTGGGGTTAGATGTGGGATATGACTTTGTATGAGGCTGTGGAGTAGGTGACAGACCCCATGCGGTACCAGCGCCATGGGGAAGCATGGTTTGGTTAGCTTCCGCTTGTTGGAAGGCTACTGCATTTGGAGTTGTATCCTTGCTGAGGGTGGTAGGCGGTGGCGGTGGGGGAGGGTGTTCGATTTTGAGCTTCACCTCAAGTGGATCAACAAATTCGGCAGCTAAGTAACTGCCATTGTTTAGGGGCCATTGGAGGCTGTAAACAGCATTCCTGGTAGCCACAGCTTCATCCACTGAAGAGTACTGTGGATCAGAAATAGGACAAGCAGGCAAGTCAACACCATGACATTATCAAATTTGAAATAGCAGTAAAACAAGTAATGCATCACGAGATTCTTTGAACCAACAATAAGGCACGACAATGCTAACATCTCAGGTTTGCATCCTTCATACAGAGGAATACCTAGCCAAAAATTAATCCCTACCAGGGCCACGTAAAAAAGCACCAGAATATTTATTAGCAGCCACAGGCTAAAGCACAAACTGTTGTTGTTATCATTTAGCAAATTTTAGCTGTAACACATGAAAGGCAAAACTTGGGAAGGCCTGAAAAGGCCATAGAAGGCGCAAACAAATGCTGAAATGCACCTCTAACAATATTCTGCACAGGCAAAATAAGACAATGAAGTTAGCGACATACTGTAACATAGCAGTGGGTCTTGATATCATCCATCCAGAAGCTGCAAACAGATCCAGTTCTACCAAGAAGCTCTTGCACAGCTTTCAAAGTAAATGGGCGCACAAATCGATCAACTCTCAAGGAAGTTGTTGCAGGCTTCTGAGGAAGTGGCACTGAACGATGAATACAGAAGGGAAAAAAATTAGATATGATGTACAGTACACTAGTGAATCTACTTTACTAAAAGAGCCGAGAAACCTCACCTATCTGCTCTTTGTGAGAACCTCCACTTGCTGTTGAATCAGACCTGCCAACAGAATGTTTTAGAGCAGGCCGAACCACAACCTTTGGAGAATCAGAGCTACTTAGTTTTGATGTTTGTTGCTTAAGAATTTTGGGAGTATCCACATGGCGCTGACGTTTGATGGGGTCATCCGCAGCAACTTCTTGGTCTGCATTTAACAGTGAGTTAGAACAAAAACATGACATGATTTCTCCATTTAAACCATTGACAAATTGTTATCAAATTTATTTGAGGAATGTACAATGTGAAACAAAGGCCACAAATCTTACTAAAGGACTG
This sequence comes from Triticum aestivum, assembly GCF_018294505.1. Classification (NCBI taxonomy): domain Eukaryota; kingdom Viridiplantae; phylum Streptophyta; class Magnoliopsida; order Poales; family Poaceae; genus Triticum; species Triticum aestivum. The sequence continues at coordinate 169,397,331 of NC_057798.1, forward strand.
CAAAAAAATTGTCCTATTTCCCAAAACCGTACAAGAGCAGAATATATGAGGTGCAACTGTTTCATGCAAGATTTACCAAAGACAGAAAATCCACAATGACAAAGATTACGCAATGCAGACAATGAACTTTACACATGCACACACTACTGATACATAAAAAAATGTCACAGAAAAAGATATACTCCCTCCGTTCCGAATTACTTGTCGCACGTATGGATGTATCTAGATGTATTTTAGTTCTAAATACATCCATTTCATCGACGAGTAATTTGGAACGGAGGGAGTACTTTAATAGAAAACAAAAACGCTCAAGATATTCATATAGGAAAGGTATACAGGAAATGATCCAACACTGTATGCGTAGGGGTATGAAGACAAACCTCCAAGTTTCCTCTTTTCAGATGAAGTTACTAGCTTCTCTTCATGAACAATATCCATTGTCTCCACAGATGAATCATTGGCAACAGTATTAAAGAGGATCACCTCTTTTACCTCTTCATGGTCTGAGGTAACCGCAGTCTTTCCTCCAAGATCATCAGATCTGATAATGGTATCGACATGCTTACTTTCCATCACATCCTCCTCCATCGAGCTCCTGTCTAAATTTAGTTTTTCAGGAAAAGCGCCATCAGGACTGTCCTCTTTCTTGTCCAAGATCATATTGGTTTTAGATTCGATTTCTTGCAATGGGGTCCCATTCTTAGACAACTCTTTGTCATCGTCCAATGCCTGCAAATCATCACCTATGGAGGGAATGTTGCATGGTGGTTTGACCATATCCCTCTTAACCTCTATTTCCAAATCAGAATTGTCAGCATTCAGGTCACCTTTTACATTAGTTGATATATTGTCATGCGGAATCAGAACACACTTGATTTGAGAACCTGGAACAGGATTGGCCTCAGTTACCTGGTCTTTTGTCCCTGCCACGGTTGGTTTGCAGGTACTGTTTGTGCGCCCAGAATCTTCGAGGTCCTTGCCATTCATCAAAGCATTATCACTCAAATCTATCACAGGAATCAGAGTCTCAGCATTTTGTCCTGGTGCAGCTGCAACAGCATCAACATCCAATGGATCAACATGTGACGCACTAGCATCAGGTAGTGATGATACTGCATCTTGCTCTACAATATCAGCATCTAACTTGTCTTTAGCAGAAGTTGCATCCAACTTGACATCAGTACTGGCAACATCACATGGTAGATAATTAGCAATCACTTTCTTGATGGTGCCTTCTTCTGGAGTCTTCTCTGCAATAATCTCACTATGGCGATCAGCTTGTGGAGATGCTTCCTTCACTACATTACTGCCACTTGGAGCTGATTCTAGGTGATCTCCGTTGGCTGCCACTGCGCCACTTGGAGAAATTTCATCAGCTTTTGCCATATCAACAAGAGGAGCATCACTAACTTCAATAGCAGCAACAAGAGTTGTCTGACTAACTTCTTCGTTACTAACTACAGCATCCTGACTAACTTCTGTAGTAGCATCGGCACTTTTCTCACTAGCCTCTGCAACAAGAGTTGTCTGACTAACTTCTTCGGTACTAACTACAGCATCCTGACTGACTTCTGTAGTAGCATCGGCACTTTTCTCACTAACCTCCGCAACAAGAGTTGTCTGACTAACTTCTTCGGTACTAACTACAGCATCCTGAATAACCTCTGTAGTAGCATCGGCATTTTTCTCACTAGCCTCCGCAACAAGAGTTGTCTGACTAACTTCTTCGGTACTAACTACAGCATCCTGAATAACCTCTGTAGTAGCATCGGCACTTTCCTCACTAGCCTCTGTAACAGAACCAACAGGATATCCTTCCAGGGTTGCGACCTGAGAAGGACCTTCATCAACATTTTGTTCCACCGCAGCCTGGCAAACAGATGCATCAGCCGAACCAGGGGCTTCGTCCTCTTTGAGATCATCATCGGGAGGAGATCCACCAACTGGCCCGTCTCCACCAAATATATCACCCTGAAGTTCCTCAAAGAGCCTTTTCACAAGATCATCCTTCAAGCCATCGGTAGGTAAGTTCCTCCTAGAGAGCTCATCCTTCAGTTCCGTGAAGTTCCACTGATCAATTGGCTGATCATTCAGCACAGGATACGTCGACATTGTGGCTGGAAAAATCCTGCAGTCTCATGAAATCAGCTAAACCATTAAACATGAATTTTTTACCAGAATAATGAAACAAAAATGTTAACAAATTTCAATTTATGAAGTAAGCAAAACTGCTTACTTCTTAAGTTGCAGTTACCAAATAATGCAAACTGTCAGAAGACATGAATGCATATGTTCTTGCATTGTAGGGAGTAGGAACTCTGATAGAGTAGCAATTTACATGCTAAACAAAAATATTCTTCAGAGAGATATAGCTACCAGACGATTGGTGGGTAAAATTATAGTCAAGTGAAATGCTCCATGTGCACTGTGCATCTGTGTAATATCTCGTAAGTGTGAAAAACTGTCAATTGCAGTCCTCAAACTGAAAATTCTGGATAGGATAGACCATTCATGCACCATAAAACAAAATTACATGGGCCATTCATGCACACAAACGGCATACCGAAACCACATAATTTATTCCAGAGCATACCGAAGCCACAAGAAACACCCGAACAGAAAAACGACAATGGCCACCATAATCTCCTCTCACAAAGCAGACCTACGACTAAACCCTTCATAAACCCCCCCTCAAATCCAGCGTGTTAATGCCTAACTATCTGCACAATGTCCAAATCGCACGGGCGCATCAAAACCCTAGGAGGCGTGGACGGGCGTGATGAGCTCACCTAGCGACGGCCGCGCAGCGAGATCCCCAAACGGTGCCGGCCCCAGAGCACCCTTCAGCGAGCCTCGAAATTCAGAAACCTGCAGGCATGCAGGCGCACCAGATCAAAACCCCAAGCCACAAAACCCTACTGGAATTTCGCAAAGCACGCGACGGGACGGCGACTGCACGGACCGGCCGCCGCGGACCCGCGGAGACCGCGCGCCCCCCGGAAGGAAACAACCCCCCAAAAAAAGGGAGCGCCGAAAACCTCGCAAAAAAGCCCCAAAAAAATCGCAGCAGAAAGGAGCGGGCGGGAGAATCTAAACTATGACTCCATGGGAGGAGGAGGAGGAGGAGGAGGAGGCGGGAGTGCGGAATCGAGTTTCGCATGATCGGGACCCGTGATTCTACCCGACGGCCGCCGCGGCGTCGATTCCGACGAGGGTTTTGCTTTCGCCCCGCCGCGCCGCGGCCAGAGAGAAGAGAATGTCGTGGTGTTGGCGCTGCAGAGTGCCTCCTTGGTGGGGTCATATGGGCAGTTGCTATCCGGGAAGAGCAGCGGCCAGCTGGTGGTCGATGGTCGCTGACAGGTGGGGCTGCGAATGGGTGAAAACGCCTCTCATATCCTTTAAAAAAATACGCTTTCCCTGTGAGTGGGCGAACTATTGGTTTCCGTTTTCCTGATCTATCTATAATGCTCTCGTGGAAGAGGCAAAACCCTACCGCCCACCCCGCGATTCCCGAATTTTACGAAAATGCCACTCTTCTCCTCCAAATTCGCACCGCTGATCCACCGCCTCCGCCGCCTCTCCACGGCGGCGGCGACCGCCGGCGGCGAGGACCCGAAGCTGTCGCGCATAGCGGACGAGCTCCTGGCGCTCTCCTCGGCCGAGCTGGATGACTACTCGGCCCTCATGCGCCTCAAGCTACGCCTCTCGCTCACCTCCAACCCAGCTGCCGGATTAGGTCCTGGCGCGGCCGGGGACGCGGCCTCCGGGTCGGCGGGGGCCGAGGAGGCCGCGGCGGTGAAGACGGCGTTCGACGTCAAGATCGAGAAGTACGACGCGGCGGCCAAGATCAAGATCATCAAGGAGGTGCGCGCGATGACGGACCTGGGGCTCAAGGAGGCCAAGGAGCTGGTGGAGAAGGCGCCGGTCGTGGTGCGCGCGGGCCTGCCCAAGGAGGAGGCCGAGGCGCTCGCCGCCAAGCTCAAGGCCGCCGGAGCTGCCGTTGCGCTCGAGTGATCCAGAGCCGTAAGGTGTCCCCATTTTCGATTCCTACCGTTCCTAGAGGATGCAACTCTTATGTGTGTGTTAATTTGTTTTGAATTGGAGTTTGTTGGGATTGGAGCAATTAGGTAGGGGTATAAGAAGATGCAGGGTTTGCTTGCATTGTTGTAGCTTATGACTAGCCTCGAAGCATAATCACTGATATATCTTCCTGGATCACGCAATAAGGTGTTTCTGTGTTGTGCTTTATCCTACTGGTATGGATTGAACATTTCAATAGCTACATTGACTATGTTGAGTAAATAGGCAATTTCTCGATTAAATTAATCCATGAGTAAATCACTAGCATGGCATTGACTAAGTTGATGACGAACTGACTCTGATCTAAACATGCACGTACTAAGCAAACAGTAGACAAATCTACACATACTGCTAGTACTGCTAATATGAAAATAATCAGGAGCGGGATAAACAAGTTATACCCTCCAGTAGGCCACGCAGAGGCCGCGGCTTTGGTGGCAGCAGCGGCGTCCTCAGCGACCTTCTTGTCGGCTTCAGCTTTCTCGGCGGCGGCACGGTCGGCGTCGGTGGACATGGTGATGACGAAGGCGACGCGGACGTGGAGGAAGTAGACGATCGGAAGCGAGCAGTCGCGTAATCACTGCCCAAAAACCTATTCGCCCCTCACCCCGTACAGGAACCAGAAGGGCGTGGTTTCGGAGACCTGCTCTCCCGTCGACCGTGTACGTGGCGGACGGGATGGAGTCACCGGCGGCAGCAGCAGCAAAGGAACGACGGTGGGCGTGCGCGTGAGCAGATGTGATCTGTTCGTGGCGGCTAGGGTTAGGAGACACCGCATACTTATAGGCGCAGCCGCGTGGAGAGACGTGGGCTCGACCCACGTCCGAGTCCGTGACAGCCCACGATCCGACGTCTCAGATCGTGGCCCAGCTGTCAGAAAACTCTCCGTTAGTGACTGGCAAAAATAAGCGCGTAGGTGTGAGCTCGGCTCGGCTCAATCCCGCAACCCGCGGCGCGTCGTGACGAGGCGTGGCGTGGCGAGGCGGGCGGCGGAGGAGGAGTGCGCGAGGGCCTCTTCTCTTCTCAAGCTCCAATAGCATGTAGAAGAGAAACCCTTATAAACCACTCCAACTCTCCTTCCACTTCCGGGGTGGGACTAAACTTCCCACCACACCTAGTGCCATATAACCCACATGGGCCCTTACAGATTTTTCAGAAATTGCAATATGGGCCTAGAGCCCATCTCAGATTTCAGCAATCCCCCACCAGATCTCGAGGGCCCATTGTGTCCTCTGTTCCAATTGCTGTTTCGATATACCAGTGTTTCAGTAAAGACCTGTTAAGGTTGAACTTCACCTAGAACAAGTGGCTACACTCCTTCACAACTGAACAATGGACTATGCCTTGAATTGTCAGTTTGGCGTAAAGAAGTTTCACTACATGTCTTACTAGTACTAGGCTGCCGAAGGCTGACCCCTCGGGTGGAGCATATAAGTCACACTCCTGGCCTATTCATGAGCTTACTAGAGATCACCCCAATCTCATAGACTGTGACCAGCAGTCGGGCTCATATAGGTGTGTTCCTCCAAAGATCGCTCTGTAGGATAGCATCTTGCTTTTATAAGCTTTGGAACACATTGAGACCGTAGTCATCCTACCATACAGTATCGAGAGTATTGCATCTCCAACGGAGTGGGTTAGTATAGTTACTCTCCTTAGTTCACCACTGGCTTGTTTTCCCAGGTCCTAGTTCACGGGATCTCCGATCACATAGGTTGGGTTACCACCATGGCAACTCATGTGGGTCTCATACCCATCTCCCTCGATGCATTATCTATCACAACACGTGATAGCCCTTTTGTAAAGGGATCTGCCAGATTCTTAGCCGTATGGACATAGTCCAACGCTATCACTCCGGAGTTTCTTAATTTTCTAACAGCTTTTAATCTCATTCTTATGTGTTTGGTGGACTTCATGTTGTCCTTTGAACTCTTCACCTTGGTGATGACAGTCTGATTGTCACAGTTCATAAGGATAGCCAGAACCGGTTTATCAACCAATGGCAAGTCCATCAAAAGATCTCGAAGCCATCTCGCTTCAACACCAGATGTGTCTAATGCCGTTAATTCTGCTTCCATTGTCGATCTCGTTAAGATCGTTTGCTTGCAAGACTTCCAGGAAACAGCGCCACCTCCAAGAGTAAACATATACCCAGTTGTGGCCTTCATCTCATCAGCATCAGAGATCCAATTCGCATCACTATACCCTTCAAGTACCGACGGGTATCCGGTATAGTGAAGTCCATAGTTCATAGTACCTTTCAGATAGCGCATAACTCTCTCAACAGCATGCCAATGTACATCACCCGGTTTGGAAACAAACCGGCTCAGTTTGCTCACAGCAAACGCGATGTCAGGCCTCGTTGCGCTCGCTAGGTACATCAGTGAACCAATGATTTGAGAGTATCTCAATTGACCTTTAGCCATGCCTTTGGACTTTCGAATCAATACGCTAGGATCATATGGTGTTTGAGATGGTGTGCAGTCCGAATATCCAAATATCCAAATATGGTGTTTGAGAGTATCTCAATTGATCTTTAGCCATGCCAACGCTTGAAGTATGTACCGGTAAACTTATCCGGTTTCAGTGCAGCGGCAAAACCACTTGCCGAGAAATTCCTACACATAATAGGTTTTTGGATTGTTGAGTAAATAGGCAATTTCTCGATTAAATTAATCCATGAGTAAATCACTAGCATGGCATTGACTAAGTTGATGACGTACTGACTCTGATCTAAACATGCACGTACTAAGCAAACAGTAGACAAATCTACACATACTGCTAGTACTGCTAATATGAAAATAATCAGGAGCGGGATAAACGAGTTATACCCTCCAGTAGGCCACGCAGAGGCCGCGGCTTTGGTGGCAGCAGCGGCGTCCTCAGCGACCTTCTTGTCGGCTTCAGCTTTCTCGGCGGCGGCACGGTCGGCGGCGGTGGACATGGTGATGACGAAGGCGACGCGGACGTGGAGGAAGTAGACGATCGGAAGCGAGCAGTCGCGTAATCGCTGCCCAAAAACCTATTCGCCCCTCACCCCGTACAGGAACCAGAAGGGCGTGGTTTCGGAGACCTGCTCTCCCGTCGACCGTGTACGTGGCGGACGGGATGGAGTCACCGGCGGCAGCAGCAGCAAAGGAACGACGGTGGGCGTGCGCGTGAGCAGATGTGATCTGTTCGTGGCGGCTAGGGTTAGGAGACACCGCATACTTATAGGCGCAGCCGCGTGGAGAGACGTGGGCTCGACCCACGTCCGAGTCCGTGACAGCCCACGATCCGACGTCTCAGATCGTGGCCCAGCTGTCAGAAAACTCTCCGTTAGTGACTGGCAAAAATAAGCGCGTAGGTGTGAGCTCGGCTCGGCTCAATCCCGCAACCCGCGGCGCGTCGTGACGAGGCGTGGCGTGGCGAGGCGGGCGGCGGAGGAGGAGTGCGCGAGGGCTCTTCTCTTCTCAAGCTCCAATAGCATGTAGAAGAGAAACCCTTATAAACCACTCCAACTCTCCTTCCACTTCCGGGGTGGGACTAAACTTCCCACCACACCTAGTGCCATATAACCCACATGGGCCCTTAGAGATTTTTCAGAAATTGCAATATGGGCCTAGAGCCCATCTCAGATTTCAGCAATCCCCCACCAGATCTCGAGGGCCCATTGTGTCCTCTGTTCCAATTGCTGTTTCAATATACCAGTGTTTCAGTAAAGACCTGTTAAGGTTGAACTTCACCTAGAACAAGTGGCTACACTCCTTCACAACTGAACAATGGACTATGCCTTGAATTGTCAGTTTGGCGTAAAGAAGTTTCACTACATGTCTTACTAGTACTAGGCTGCCGAAGGCTGACCCCTCGGGTGGAGCATATAAGTCACACTCCTGGCCTATTCATGAGCTTACTAGAGATCACCCCAATCTCATAGACTGTGACCAGCAGTCGGGCTCATATAGGTGTGTTCCTCCAAAGATCGCTCTGTAGGATAGCATCTTGCTTTTATAAGCTTTGGAACACATTGAGACCGTAGTCATCCTACCATACATTATCGAGAGTATTGCATCTCCAACAGAGTGGGTTAGTATAGTTACTCTCCTCAGTTCACCACTGGCTTGTTTTCCCAGGTCCTAGTTCACGGGATCTCCGATCATATAGGTTGGGTTACCACCATGGCAACTCATGTGGGTCTCATACCCATCTCCCTCGATGCATTATCTATCACAACACGTGATAGCCCTTTTGTAAAGGGATCTGCCAGATTCTTAGCCGTATGGACATAGTCCAACGCTATCACTCCGGAGTTTCTTAATTTTCTGACAGCTTTTAATCTCATTCTTATGTGTTTGGTGGACTTCATGTTGTCCTTTGAACTCTTCACCTTGGTGATGACAGTCTGATTGTCACAGTTCATAAGGATAGCCGGAACCGGTTTATCAACCAATGGCAAGTCCATCAAAAGATCTCGAAGCCATCTCGCTTCAACACCAGATGTGTCTAATGTCGTTAATTCTGCTTCCATTGTCGATCTCGTTAAGATTGTTTGCTTGCAAGACTTCCAGGAAACAGCGCCACCTCCAAGAGTAAACATATACCCAGTTGTGGCCTTCATCTCATCAGCATCAGAGATCCAATTCGCATCACTATACCCTTCAAGTACCGACGGGTATCCGGTATAGTGAAGTCCATAGTTCATAGTACCTTTCAGATAGCGCATAACTCTCTCAACAGCATGCCAATGTACATCACCCGGTTTGGAAACAAACCGGCTCAGTTTGCTCACAGCAAACGCGATGTCAGGCCTCGTTGCGCTCGCTAGGTACATCAGTGAACCAATGATTTGAGAGTATCTCAATTGATCTTTAGCCATGCCTTTGGACTTTCGAATCAGTACGCTAGGATCATATGGTGTTTGAGATGGTGTGCAGTCCGAATATCCAAAACGACTCAACACCTTCTCAACGTAATGGGATTGCAGAAGTGTGATCCCACCCTCATTATCTCTCAGTAGCTTGATGTTCAAGATAACATCAGCCACACCAAGGTCTTTCATCTCAAAGTTCTGAGATAGAAACGATTTGACCTCCTCAATGACTTTGAGGTTTGTTCCGAATATCAGTATGTCATCAACATACAAGCACAGTATAACTCCTTCGCCCCCACCATGGCGATAGTATACACATTTGTCAGCCTCATTAACAACGAAACCAACAGATGTCAGAGTTGTATTAAACTTATCATGCCATTGCTTAGGTGCTTGTTTCAGGCCATATAAAGATTTTATCAACCTACACACCTTTCTTTCCTGACCATCTATCACAAAGCCATCAGGCTGTTGCATGTAGATTTCCTCCTTTAGCTCTCCATTTAGAAAAGCCGTCTTAACATCCATCTGATGGACGAGAAGACCATGTGAGGCCGACAACGAGAGTAATACTCGAATGGTGGTCAGTCTAGCCACAGGTGAATAAGTATCAAAGAAATCTTCCTCTTCTTGCTGGTCATAGCCCTTGGCCACAAGCCTAGCCTTGTACTTTTCAATCGTACCATCGGGCCTAAGCTTCTTTTTGAACACCCACTTACATCCCAGTGGTTTGCAACCATAGGGACGGTCAGTGATCTCCCATGTCCCGTTAGCCATGATGGAATCCATCTCGCTACGGACCGCATCCTTCCAGTAGTCAGCTTCTGGAGAGGCATACGCTTCTGAAATAGAAGTGGGAGTATCATCCACGAGGTACACGAAGAAATCATCACCAAAGGTCTTTGCAGTCCTTTGTCTCTTGCCCCTACCAAGGGTTTCCTCGTCATCCTCCTCGGGATTTTCATCATGTGTTTGTTCATAATATTCCATAGGGATGGCAGGTTCAGGAGTCTCCTCAGATTCCTGTCTAGAAGTGCTTTGCATATCTCTCATAGGAAAAATATCCTCAAAGAATGTAGCATCCTTAGACTCCATAATTGTACCGATCTTCTGGTCAGGTACCTCCGATCACGCTAAGAACTGCTCCGAGAAACACAACGGTAGCCTCCTTGAACGCCTTCTCCTGTTCAGGAGCAATCGTTCCCATGGAGACACCGGTGACCCAGAACACGTTCATAGCCATGAGCCATAACGTGGTCTTAGTCTGCCAACGCTTGAAGTATGTACCGGTAAACTTATCCGGTTTCAGTGCAGCGGCAAAGCCACTTGCCGAGAAATTCCTACACATAATAGGTTTTTGGATTGTTGAGTAAATAGGCAATTTCTCGATTAAATTAATCCATGAGTAAATCACTAGCATGGCATTGACTAAGTTGATGACGTACTGACTCTGATCTAAACATGCACGTACTAAGCAAACAGTAGACAAATCTACACATACTGCTAGTACTGCTAATATGAAAATAATCAGGAGCGGGATAAACGAGTTATACCCTCCAGTAGGCCACGCAGAGGCCGCGGCTTTGGTGGCAGCAGCGGCGTCCTCGGCGACCTTCTTGTCGGCTTCAGCTTTCTCGGCGGCGGCACGGTCGGCGTCGGTGGACATGGTGATGATGAAGGCGACGCGAACGTAGAGGAAGTAGACGATCGGAAGCGAGCAGTCGCGTAATCGCTGCCCAAAAACCTATTCGCCCCTCACCCCGTACAGGAACCAGAAGGGCGTGGTTTCGGAGACCTGCTCTCCCGTCGACCGTGTACGTGGCGGACGGGATGGAGTCACCGGCGGCAGCAGCAGCAAAGGAACGACGGTGGGCGTGCGCGTGAGCAGATGTGATCTGTTCGTGGCGGCTAGGGTTAGGAGACACCGCATACTTATAGGCGCAGCCGCGTGGAGAGACGTGGGCTCGACCCACGTCCGAGTCCGTGACAGCCCACGATCCGACGTCTCAGATCGTGGCCCAGCTGTCAGAAAACTCTCCGTTAGTGACTGGCAAAAATAAGCGCGTAGGTGTGAGCTCGGCTCGGCTCAATCCCGCAACCCGCGGCGCATCGTGACGAGGCGGGCGGCGGAGGAGGAGTGCGCGAGGGCCTCTTCTCTTCTCAAGCTCCAATAGCATGTAGAAGAGAAACCCTTATAAACCACTCCAACTCTCCTTCCACTTCCGGGGTGGGACTAAACTTCCCACCACACCTAGTGCCATATAACCCACATGGGCCCTTAGAGATTTTTCAGAAATTGCAATATGGGCCTAGAGCCCATCTCAGATTTCAGCAATCCCCCACCAGATCTCGAGGGCCCATTGTGTCCTCTGTTCCAATTGCTGTTTCGATATACCAGTGTTTCAGTAAAGACCTGTTAAGGTTGAACTTCACCTAGAACAAGTGGCTACACTCCTTCACAACTGAACAATGGACTATGCCTTGAATTGTCAGTTTGGCGTAAAGAAGTTTCACTACATGTCTTACTAGTACTAGGCTGCCGAAGGCTGACCCCTCGGGTGGAGCATATAAGTCACACTCCTGGCCTATTCATGAGCTTACTAGAGATCACCCCAATCTCATAGACTGTGACCAGCAGTCGGGCTCATATAGGTGTGTTCCTCCAAAGATCGCTCTGTAGGATAGCATCTTGCTTTTATAAGCTTTGGAACACATTGAGACCGTAGTCATCCTACCATACAGTATCGAGAGTATTGCATCTCCAACGGAGTGGACTAGTATAGTTACTCTCCTCAGTTCACCACTGGCTTGTTTTCCCAGGTCCTAGTTCACGGGATCTCCGATCATATAGGTTGGGTTACCACCATGGCAACTCATGTGGGTCTCATACCCATCTCCCTCGATGCATTATCTATCACAACACGTGATAGCCCTTTTGTAAAGGGATCTGCCAGATTCTTAGCCGTATGGACATAGTCCAACGCTATCACTCCGGAGTTTCTTAATTTTCTGACAGCTTTTAATCTCATTCTTATGTGTTTGGTGGACTTCATGTTGTCCTTTGAACTCTTCACCTTGGTGATGACAGTCTGATTGTCACAGTTCATAAGGATAGCCGGAACCGGTTTATCAACCAATGGCAAGTCCATCAAAAGATCTCGAAGCCATCTCGCTTCAACACCAGATGTGTCTAATGCCGTTAATTCTGCTTCCATTGTCGATCTCGTTAAGATCGTTTGCTTGCAAGACTTCCAGGAAACAGCGCCACCTCCAAGAGTAAACATATACCCAGTTGTGGCCTTCATCTCATCAGCATCAGAGATCCAATTCGCATCACTATACCCTTCAAGTACCAACGGGTATCCGGTATAGTGAAGTCCATAGTTCATAGTACCTTTCAGATAGCGCATAACTCTTTCTACAGCATGCCAATGTACATCACCCGGTTTGGAAACAAACCGGCTCAGTTTGCTCACAGCAAACGCGATGTCAGGCCTCGTTGCGCTTGCTAGGTACATCAGTGAACCAATGATTTGAGAGTATCTCAATTGATCTTTAGCCATGCCTTTGGACTTTCGAATCAACACGCTAGGATCATATGGTGTTTGAGATGGTGTGCAGTCCGAATATCCAAAGCGACTCAACACCTTCTCAACATAATGGGATTGCAGAAGTGTGATCCCACCCTCATTATCTCTCAGTAGCTTGATATTCAAGATAACATCAGCCACACCAAGATCCTTCATCTCAAAGTTCTGAGATAGAAAGGACTTAACCTCCTCAATGACTTTGAGGTTGGTTCCGAATATCAGTATGTCATCAACATACAAGCACAGTATAACTCCTTCGCCCCCACCATGGCGATAGTATACACATTTATCAGCCTCATTAACAACGAAACCAACAGATGTCAGAGTTGTATTAAACTTATCATGCCATTGCTTAGGTGCTTGTTTCAGGCCATATAAAGATTTTATCAACCTACACACCTTTCTTTCCTGACCATCTATCACAAAGCCATCAGGCTGTTGCATGTAGATTTCCTCCTTTAGCTCTCCATTTAGAAAAGCCGTCTTAACATCCATCTGATGGACGAGAAGACCATGTGAGGCCGCCAACGAGAGTAATACTCGAATGGTGGTCAGTCTAGCCACAGGTGAATAAGTATCAAAGAAATCTTCCTCTTCTTGCTGGTCATAGCCCTTGGCCACAAGCCTAGCCTTGTACTTTTCAATCGTACCATCGGGCCTAAGCTTCTTTTTGAACACCCACTTACATCCCAGTGGTTTGTAACCATAGGGACGGTCAGTGATCTCCCATGTCCCGTTAGCCATGATGGAATCCATCTTGCTACGGACCGCATCCTTCCAGTAGTCAGCTTCTGGAGAGGCATACGCTTCTGAAATAGAAGTGGGAGTATCATCCACGAGGTACACGAAGAAATCATCACCAAAGGTCTTTGCAGTCCTTTGTCTCTTGCCCCTACCAAGGGTTTCCTCGTCATCCTCCTCGGGATTTTCATCATGTGTTTGTTCATAATATTCCATAGGGATGGCAGGTTCAGGAGTCTCCTCAGATTCCTGTCTAGAAGTGCTTTGCATATCTCTCATAGGAAAAATATCCTCAAAGAATGTAGCATCCTTAGACTCCATAATTGTACCGATCTTCTGGTCAGGTACCTCAGATTTCACTACTAGAAATCTATAGCCAACGCTGTTCTTAGCGTAGCCCAAATTAATGCAGTCCACGGTCTTATGTCCAAGCTTACGCTTTTTGGGGATCGGCATGTTGACTTTCGCCAAACAGCCCCAAGTGCGCAAGTACGAGAGTGTCGTCCTTCTCTTTGCCCATTTCTCATAGGGAGTGATCTCACTATCCTTTGTCGGAACTTTATTCAGGACATGACATGCCGTCAATATAGCCTCCCCCCACCATGCCTTGGATAAACCTGATGTATCTAACATGGCGTTAACCAAATCAGTTAGAGTACGGTTTTTCCGCTCGGCAACCCCGTTTGACTGGGGTGAATAGGGAGGCGTCCTCTCATGAATAATGCCGTGTTTCGCACAGAAGGAATCAAACTCACTCGAGAAGTACTCTCCACCACGATCTGACCGGACTCGTTTAATTTTCTTTTCAAGTTGATTTTCAACTTCTGCCTTATAGATTTTAAAGTAGTGTAGAGCCTCATCTTTAGTATTTAACAGATACACATAGCAATATCTAGTGGAATCATCTATCAATGTCATGAAATATCTCTTTCCACCTTTAGTCAACACACCATTCATCTCGCAAAGATCAAAATGTATGAGTTCTAATGGTGCCAGGTGTCTCTCCTCCGCGGCCTTATGAGGCTTGCGAGGTTGCTTAGCTTGCACACATGAAAGGCACTTAGAACCTTTGGCTAAAGTGAAACTCGGGATTAAATCCAACTTGGCTAGCCGCGTCATAACACCAAAACTAATGTGACAAAGACGTGAATGCCAAACTTCAGATTCATTAACATTCGAATGAATATGGTTCACGACTTTATTACAAAAATCTGCGAGGGAAAGGCGGAACATCCCTCCGCTCTCATAACCTTTTCCAACAAAGAGTCCATATTTTGTAACAACTAATTTATTAGACTCGAAAACCAACTTAAACCCTTCTCTACATAGAAGGGAGCCACTAACGAGGTTCTTCTTGATGGCGGGGACATGCTGCACGTTCTTCAGCTGCACAATCCTTCCCGAAGTAAACTTCAGATCGACCGTGCCAACACCATGAACAGAAGCACTCGCGCCATTCCCCATCAATACGGACCCGTGACCTGTGACCTGGTAAGAAGTGAACAATGAAATGTCAGCACACACATGAACACCTGCACCTGTGTCCACCCACCAATCGTTGGGTTGAAACACTGAAAAAACAGTAAATAAATTACCGTACCCAGATGCACCATTCTCATTGTTGCCCACAATCATGTTGACAGACTTGGAGTCCTGTCCTGACTTCTTGTACTTGTTTGGGCACTTGTTGGCCCAATGTTCAACCGAACCACAAGTAAAGCAGCCCTCGTCCTTCTTGTTCTTCTTGAAGGTCTTCTTACCCTTCTTCTTAAAGTCGGTATTGTGTTGGACACCGTTCTTTCCCTTGGGCTTGTGGGAGTTGAAGTTCTTCTGGTTCACCATGTTGGCAACAGAAGTCCCTTCGGCCCCTTTTCCGTGCGAGTCTTTTGCCCTCGAATTCTGCTCAACACTCAGATGGCCAATGACATCCTCCACAGAGAATTCACGCCTCTGATGTTTCAGAGTGGTGGCAAAGTTCCTCCAGGAATTAGGGATCTTAGCGATTATGCAGCCCGCGACAAACTTGCCCGGTAACTCGCACTTGAGAAGCTCAAGTTCCTTAACAATGCATATTATCTCATGAGCCTGCTCCAATACAGGACGGTTTTCAACCATCTTGTAATCGTGGAACTGCTCTATAATATACATCTCGCTCCCTGCATCGGCGGCCCCGAATTTAGATTCGAGCGCCTCCCACAAGTCCTTGGCGACATGCACATGTAAATATGCGTCGACCAGTTTATCTCCGATCACGCTAAGAACTGCTCCGAGAAACACAACGGTAGCCTCCTTGAACGCCTTCTCCTGTTCAGGAGCAATCGTTCCCGTGGAGACACCGGTGACCCAGAACACGTTCATAGCCGTGAGCCATAACGTGGTCTTAGTCTGCCAACGCTTGAAGTATGTACCGGTAAACTTATCCGGTTTCAGTGCAGCGGCAAAACCACTTGCCGAGAAATTCCTACACATAATAGGTTTTTGGATTGTTGAGTAAATAGGCAATTTCTCGATTAAATTAATCCATGAGTAAATCACTAGCATGGCATTGACTAAATTGATGACGTACTGACTCTGATCTAAACATGCACGTACTAAGCAGACAGTAGACAAATCTACACATACTGCTAGTACTGCTAATATGAAAATAATCAGGAGCGGGATAAATGAGTTATACCCTCCAGTAGGCCACGCAGAGGCCGCGGCTTTGGTGGCAGCAGCGGCGTCCTCGGCGACCTTCTTGTCGGCTTCAGCTTTCTCGGCGGCGGCACGGTCGGCGTCGGTGGACATGGTGATGATGAAGGCGACGCGGACGTAGAGGAAGTAGACGATCGGAAGCGAGCAGTCGCGTAATCGCTGCCCAAAAACCTATTCGCCCCTCACCCCGTACAGGAACCAGAAGGGCGTGGTTTCGGAGACCTGCTCTCCCGTCGACCGTGTACGTGGCGGACGGGATGGAGTCACCGGCGGCAGCAGCAGCAAAGGAACGACGGTGGGCGTGTGCGTGAGCAGATGTGATCTGTTCGTGGCGGCTAGGGTTAGGAGACACCGCATACTTATAGGCGCAGCCGCGTGGAGAGACGTGGGCTCGACCCACGTCCGAGTCCGTGACAGCCCACGATCCGACGTCTCAGATCGTGGCCCAGCTGTCAGAAAACTCTCCGTTAGTGACTGGCAAAAATAAGCGCGTAGGTGTGAGCTCGGCTCGGCTCAATCCCGCAACCCGCGGCGCGTCGTGACGAGGCGTGGCGTGGCGAGGCGGGCGGCGGAGGAGGAGTGCGCGAGGGCCTCTTCTCTTCTCAAGCTCCAATAGCATGTAGAAGAGAAACCCTTATAAACCACTCCAACTCTCCTTCCACTTCCGGGGTGGGACTAAACTTCCCACCACACCTAGTGCCATATAACCCACATGGGCCCTTAGAGATTTTTCAGAAATTGCAATATGGGCCTAGAGCCCATCTCAGATTTCAGCAGACTAGTGTGAAAGTATACAAAGATGCCATTCTTGTTGGCATTACTGTAGCTGATAGCTGGGATGCCATTCTTGTTGACATTACTGTAGCTAGTGGTTAGAATATGCTAGTTTCAGTTATTTGTTGATCTGGAATGATGCCAATATGAGATGGCATCCAGTCTATGTCAAAAGTACATGAAACATTATCATGAGCACATTGGTGAGGATGAAGCGTAGATTCGTCTGGATGGACAAGATGTGCTCAGTTGCTTGAAATTGATGTTTGTGAAGGTGAAGGTCATATACTTTGCATGATCAACTTTAGCATTTGTGAACAGTTTGAATAATCAGTCCAAAGACCCATGACTTATATGAGGGTTCTGCTGTGACACAATAAAGCAAGAGATTGTAATCATGAAGATATGTATAATTGATAAAGGTCTCGTTGACCACTTATTTTGATCATAAAATGTTTATCCCTTTATAGGTGTTGACGCGTTGTAGAGTATCGGCATGTAAGAAGTTGTTCAGAGTTGAATGATAAGTCGTTAGCCGTTGTCTGATAATGATTTTTTTTTTTTGCGGGAGTTGTCTGATAATGAATTAACCTGAAAGGGAAGAGATTTAGTAGTTAGAAATGGCTAACTGAAAATGTTTCCGTAGAATGTAGATATATGAAGTTTTCCTTTGTAAGAGTTTGGTTGTGTTTTTGTTCTGCTACAAGGCGAGTATTTGAAGCATCTGCATCATTTTGGTGCAGGATGATACACTATCAGCTGAAGCTGATATGTGGACCAGATTGGTTGTATTATCAGCCTATCGGGGAGCTTACAAAACAAAATAGTTGGTACCTTCAAGCATCCACTAGTTGAATCTTCAAAGCTGCTTTCTTAAAGTTGATCTCATAGAAACGAACATAAGTTTTGTATGTAGTTATGTAGGGAAATCAGATTTCTTGAATAAGTTGTATGAACAGCATGGAGAACCAAACCTTGTGGCATTTCTTGTAAACTCCCATAATGTGCTTTATAAAACCTCGAAACTAAGAATATTGGCTGAGATTAATCCTTCTGCTGTTCAAACTTTCTGTTAGTAGAATGGTTATTTCAATGGCATATTGTCTATGCTGAAAGTAGGGGCTGGTAGGTGAATATATAAGCTATACATAATCTCTGCAGCAAGAAATGAGCTGCCAATCTGTAACTGTAAGGTCACTTCTGGATGTGAAATCTCGGTAATTAGCAAAAAATTGCATGTTTTAGACTACTTGGCATCAAACATGTCCTTGTAAGAGTTTTAGTTGTATGACTATTATGCTACAAGGGGAGCATTTTAAGTATATGCATCATTTTGGTGCTGGATGATACACTGTCAGGTCTAGAAGCTAGACAGCCTATCAGGGATCTTACAGAACAAAAGAGTTTGTAGATTCAAGCATCCACTAGTGGAATCTTCAAAGCTGATTTTCTTACAGTTGATTTCATACGCAAACATACTTTTTGGATGTCGATATGAATGGGAATCAAATTTCTTGAATAAGTTATATGAACAGCATGGCCTCTGGCATGTCTTGTAAATTCCCATAGTGTATGTTGTAATAGCTCGAAATTAAGAATGTTGAATGAGATTAGTCCTTTTGCTGTTTAAACTTCTTATATTGCTACAATGGTTATTTCAACGGTATATTATGTATGCTTAAAGTAGGGGCTAGTGGGTGAATATTTAGGGGCTGTTTGGATTGGAGCCTGGAGCTGCCAAGCCAAAAATTTGGTAGTTGACCAAGTGCTGGCGCTCCTTTGGATGGCCACCAAATAATTGGCTCGCCCAGGCCGTGGGGGGCTTCCCCAGTTCATTTTCTCGCCAAAGTTGGCAGGGTCGCGGGCGGCTGAAAGCTGCGCCAAAATTTTGGCTTTGCCCACGAATTGGCAGGGCGTCCTGGGGCGTCATCCAAACAGCCTCTTAAGCTACATAATCTTTGCCGCAAAAATTGAGCTGCCGGTCTGTTAATGTAAGGTAATTTCTGGATGCCAAACCTTAGCAAAAGTTTGCTTGTTTTGGATCACGTAGCATCAGCATGTTCCTGTGAGTATGGCGCTAAGGCAAGGGTTTGCTATGTTGATCATGAGAGTGTGTGCGCCAGCTATGTTTGATCCATGACACCGGCTTTTACAAGCCATTGTTTGAGATCTCCTTTCACTGGGAATCCATTAAAACTGGCCAGATATTTTTGCAGCATTGTGCTTAGCTCCTTTTCAGTGAGAATTTATTGAAACTGGTTAGACATTGTGCTTTTGTCATGTTAGGTAACATTGCCTACCTGTAGCTGTTCATCTGTGTTGGAGATTTTTTTTATTTTTTTGGGCCAGTTTGGTACTCCCTCCTTCCATCTATATAGGGCCTAATGCATTTTTCGAGGCCAACTTTGACCAAATATTAGAGCAATAATATATGACATGCAACTTACAAAAGCACACCGTTAAATTCGTATGTGAAAGGAGCCTTCAATGATATAATTTTCACATTGTGCATGTCATGTACTATTAATCTTGTCAATAGTCAAAGACGATCTTAAAAAACGCATTAGGCCCTATATAGATGGAAGGAGGGAGTATGAAAAATCTCTAGGTAGCTAGTTTTTTAGTTGGTGCTGCTGTGCTTGTTTTTCTTTTTCGTGGTGTTGTCTCCGGCTGCTATTCTCTATACTAAATCAGAGGTGTATTCTTGTCTTCAGACAATTAGGCATAGTGATCCGATAGTATCCTTCGTACCGAAATTCAGAGTTGCAAAATTGAACATCTCCGATTTCAGGGTCGCAAAATCAAATATCTCTTATGGAGCCAAACGGGGAACATCATGCAACCTGTATTGTTGTCTTTGTGACATCGCAGTGCAAAAAATTCTGACATCCCAATGCCATGCGTGCCTTGTTAAACAAACTTGTTACGGGGTATAATAAGCGCAAAATGGCGATAGAGTCTAGCACGTAGAATGTACTGTAAATACGAGATTTTCAGTATGTTTGAAATGTTGGAATTTCATCGAAAACAGGCGAGGGTGATCAGTTAGGCCTGTCACTTGTCACCGGGATGCTCCCATGGTCCATTACACTACCATGAACACTGAATTTATCTTATTTTTGTTTCTAGCTACTGCTTTAGATCGAATTAAAATTTGATTTTAATATGCCATGGTGGATGCATGTTCTATCACGAAAATTATAGAACTTTTTAGAGGTGATTTTTGAGTTGGGATACTAACTCAGAATTGATAAAGTTCTAGAAGTAAAATAGTTGTCTCCTCTGAATGCATACTTGCTTTTCTTGACAATGGGTATCTCTCTCTTTACTACTCCCTCTGTAAACTAATAGTATATTTTAGTGATCTAAACGCTCTTATATTAGTTTGCGGAGGGAGTACTATCTTATCTTTTTTTTTAGACGTGCCAGCAGGAGCATACTACCTCATAGGTGTCACTTATGCTATATTCAAACTACTAGATGACCCGTTGCGCCCATGGCGCAAAAAGCGCGAGCAAGCCGGGTATTCATAGCATGGATATGTCATTGATTTAGAGACCAACTAAGGTCAAGGACTATTTGAGTAATAGTTACCACACATTTGTAAAAGCGAGAAACATAGAATTGATTTTCTCAACACAGAGGCACTATAAATCCTACGAAACTACAATTAGACCATTTGGAGTACTTCCAGTTCGTACAACCAAGTAGCCGAGTCAGAAAGAATAAGGTGATCACCCGCAAAAAAAAAGAATAAGGTGATGTGAAGCAGATTTCACGGGCCACAAAACAGTACATGACGCAAGTCCTGAACCTAAACTATATTATCAGATAATGCCGGTGGCTGCCTACACCACTATCAGAGGGAGTCTGTACAGTGAGATGGAGCTCCCCAGCTAGTTCCTCAAAGGCAAACACATATGGTGCTCCTGCTCTCATATTTGTCATGCGAAAGAATTGAGCCCAGTTTGTTGCGATGGGAGCTCTGTTGTCGACTCCAATGATAAGCCGAGCAATGACATTGGCGCGTCCGTTTCCAACTTTGATTGGGAAAACAGTATACCCTTCATACATGTGTCTTTTGAGGTATTATTTTGTGAAGTGGAAAAGTACTGCAATAGATAGTAAACATTGTCAAGATGCAGCCTATCAGGATTCTTAGAAAGAACAATGCAAGGACTGGAAGGGATTACTATTCTTTGGCCACTCGCTGCAAATGCCTGCTCAGGCTACATACATAGCAGGCAATGGAAATTTCTTTGCGTCTATTAAGCTGTTCAAACTGTCAACATGTTGTCTATATCATGTACCCTTATTTCCGAACAGGAAACAATATCTAAGCTCATCTATATATACCCGTAACCGCGGGTACCTATTGAATTTAACCTTTAAAAACAAAAATGAGTACGTGAAAAGAAGTAACAAACAACATTCTTTTTCTTTGTATAGATTTACCTTTTTTATATTGGCCTGCGATGTACGGACTGTAAAATTATCTGTTTATTTCCGTGTATAAATCAGGCAGTAAGTGACAGGGAGAACGCCAAATCTGAAAGTCCTATCCATCTCCTCTTGTTTCATAGTGACTTCCTGCAAGAAAATGGCAAGGTTGTTATAACTGGTAGCCTGTGGCTGCCTCCAGAGTTTGTCTAATCACGCAGACTTTTTAGGTTAGAAAACTTCACAGCTCCATTTAGAAACCTAAAGGAACCCATGCGCTCTGTCATTTGAATAAACTAACTGAATAGTTTGGGAGAAACGTGCAGTGGACAGAGATACACTTCTTCTCAAAACCGAAGATCACAAGGTAGGTAATCATTTAACCTTACCTTGTGATCTCAATAGAGACTAACATGCACGTTTCTCTGAATAGTCCTACAGGAGACCCAATCAGCTATGAATAAAATTTAGTAAAAGCATTTGATAGCATCCAAAAGAAGTAATATAGGTATAATTGGACCACCA
The DNA here is from genome assembly GCF_018294505.1 of Triticum aestivum. Taxonomy (NCBI): domain Eukaryota; kingdom Viridiplantae; phylum Streptophyta; class Magnoliopsida; order Poales; family Poaceae; genus Triticum; species Triticum aestivum. The sequence goes on from NC_057798.1 coordinate 169,419,024, forward strand.
CCTCTGTTTCGCTAGAACAGAAAAAAAAACTCTAATCTGTGACCAAAAACAATATAAGAAATCAAGAGCGATTGGTATTGATGATTTGGATTTTACAGAGAAAATAAATGTACATATGGCATTCCTGTTCTTCAATAGAGAAAAGTGCAACAACCATCCACAAAATAAACAAGCCTCTGGGTGTTAAAAAAAGAGGTTTCTTTTTAACCAGTAGTGTCTTGGCTTTACTACGAAGGTTCAAATACATTGTTGCTGCCACTAACTAACGAAACAAGAGTTGGCATACAAAAACACAATGGTCACTCCACCCTTGTGGAATGAGAACATAAACTAATCCCAAATTTGTACTATCCTTTTTGCATAAGTATGGTCCACCAACCTAAAACCTAGAAAGCTTCACCAAGCATATTGCATAAGCACTTTTTTCTTTTAGCTAATTTCAACAAAGAATATCATTAGTAGTTGACACCGGAGGAAATGCTCACTAACAACCTCAATAGATGCTAACCAAGCCGTATCCACATTCCCTCCATCCTCCTTCATCTGCCGCAATCCATATACATCACCAAAAATCACTAAAAATTATTGTGGAACACAATGAATATCATGTAGAAAGAGACACCATAAAAATGCATTTTATATATCTATATGAATAAAAAATTGCTTTGTTGCACTTTTGTCGAGCAAGTAAAATCAGTAAGAGAAGAAACGTACACATAAATGACAGGGTAAATTTTCTTTTTTCATAGATCAAAATAATAAAGGCAACAAGCAGTAGATTCATGAACTTGTTGCTGCTACACAGACAGAAAATTGAGGCAGCCTACATCAACTGCCCAAGTTGATTGTGAGACTTATGTTATTCCAGAACGTGGTGTGCATGTGCCACCAAAATGGCTCTGACGGATGCCATTGACACCACTACTTGCTAATTATTCCCAAGTTGATTGTGCAGAACATCCCACATAATCTGCAGCCATAAAAAAATAATTGACTGAGTGGAGCCCTTATTATGGGGAAACACAACTTGAAGGCAGCAAACCTTGATATCCATCAGTTGATTCAGTTCTCACACAACAATAGCAAATAGTTTAGAAAGATCTAAAACCTGGAGAGGCAAGAATCACGTGAGTAACTTTGGATTCATATGGTGTGCTGCCCCAATGACTCTGTGTGTAACAATAAAGAGAGGCCGTGGAAGAGAGAGGGGGCACAAAGGGGAGAGGGGAAGTACCTGTGTGTGAAGGGAGGCTGGCCTCGCCGGCGTCCGTCCCTCCCGCTCCAGACCGGGAACGTCGGAGAAGGTGAGGAGAGGTGGGGGACCAGCCTCGCCGGCGTCCGTCCCTGCCGCTCCAGATCGAGAACCTGTGAGGCCCTGCACTGCCGCCTTGGCTCGTCGCCTTGCAGCCTCACCCGCCCCCACTGCCATCGCCAGGGGATGCGGCCGCAGCATTCTCCTCCGGCCAGATGTGACGAGGAGAAAGGATGTGTGAGGAGGAGAGATAGGGGTGGCGGCGGCAGCGGCTCGAGAGGATGAATGGGGGGAAAGAGAGGTGGCGGCGAGGCATGGCTAGGGATGTGGGGCTCGAGAAGGATGCGGGATTGGTGGATACTGGATACGCCCACGATCGCCTCGGTCAAAAAAATTCACTCAACGCACAGGCCACACACACATCACACACTGTCAAGCCGGCCCTGGGAGCGATGGAGGCCCACTCGTCATTCACTTGAGCACGAAAGAGCAGCGTGGAGAGAAACCAAGTGGTCCGATTTTTGACAGCAAGGTCAAAAAGCTCCAGCGAGACAGATTGGTCGAGCCAGATTGAAAGCGCGATGCAGATCCCTCGTATGGGCGGGTAGCACAGCGTGTTTTATATGTTCCACTAGATGACCCGGTTGCGGCAATGGCGCAAGAATCGAATTAGAAAGAATGTTAGTAGTGCATAAGTAGGAGATGTTATTGGAAAGATAATGCAATGTGGATTATATTACAAATCATGAAAGCAATATCAGAGAACCAAATAATGTCACCACCTCTGTACTAACAACCAACATTTTAGCATAAGCAGTATCACAGGAATGTTTACTTGCACATCAGGAGTATCACAATTACAACTAAAGAGGCATTGTCCTCGGTGTTGTCCTTGAGCCCTTCACAAGGAGAGTTCCAAGCCTCGCAACTTCTTCCTCCAGCTCTGCACATGACCCTCAGTTACGAACCTCGTCCCTCAGCAATTAGACTCCGGTAGTTTGCAAACTCCCATTTCCCATTGCAGATTGATTTACATGGCTACTCTCACCAATGAGAGGACCAAGCACAGAAAAGATTCAGAACTTTTGGAAGCAAAATTTATAGAGCTATGAGGTCTCTGAGCACTTACCATGCCTAATCGCATGAATCCAACAAATTTGCCAACTCAAATGCTACAAAGACCAAATGATGGTGTGAGGCAGCTCACCATATATTATCGACTCTTACAATGATAGATCCATAGATCAGCGAGGATATTCATAAATGCTTCACCTAAGAAGGCCAAGATGCCATACACACAATTAGAGCCAAAACAACACTTGAAGCAGTGGAAATAGCCATCCACTTGCTGGAGGAAATAAATGAAATAACAAGCAAGAAGAAAGCAAAATGATGTCGGCAGTGTATCAAACAATCGTACTGAAATGATCAATACACAAAAAAAGGAAGCGATCTCTAGTTGTCAACGCACTGAATTTAGCATATAAATGACATGGTGACTAAAATAATTACCTTAGATCATCTTAGGAAATGTTCCAGCAAAGAAGGCAATGACTTTTCCGTATCACCCATAGCATGATTTTTTCAACTTCAAATCGTATGATACCATGGACTCTGCATATGTTGATAGGACATAATAATTAGCCACAAAAAACAGGGGTACGGATAACACATTGAAAGTAAAAGCTGAGAGCAAATTTAATGCTTACAGCAAAGAATGGGCACAGATAACTTACTGGTTCATCTGCCACTACTTTATTATCTATGAAGAAACTAAAAGTCAAATATACAACTAAATCAGGAATAAGAACACCATAATAATTAGCTACAAAAAACAGGGGTACGGATAACACATTGAAAGTAAAAGCAGAGAGCAAATTTAATGCTTACAGCAAAGAATGGGCACAGATAACTTACTGTTTCATCTGCCACTACTTTATTATCTATGAAGAAACTAAAAGTCAAATGTACAACTAAATCAGGAATAAGAACACCATAAAACACTGGGCTTGGTCTGCATGCAAACCATTAATCTGATTGGAGATGGAAAATTAACCAATATTGTACCTCGTGCATTGGCACGGGTCTCGCCGATCTGAGCCTGGCAACAAAACATACCAGCATGTAAAGGAAGGGTTGTAGAAAAATTAAGAGAAGCAGATGCCAAGTAAACAAAAAGCATGTATCTTAGTCATCTCGATCATATTATCCATAGCGCTCCTCTAGGAATGAGCGAGAAAATGATCAAAAATCATATGGCAAAGGAATATCAAGGACATCAGAAACAACAACAATAAAGGAAACACTACGCATTGCTCTGAAAAAGGTCCCGACCCTGGCGGGCGCGCGTGAAGGGCCGACGTGGCGGCATATCGACTGCACCTGGCAATTGTCTTGCTATTGCTAGCCCTCATCGCCGATGTGCTCCTTCCTTAGTCGCTGCCCTCGAACCTCCTACTTAGCCGGGGAGGGGAGGGTCGCGGGGCGCATGAGCCGTGTGAGATCGGCAGCTGCCATCTCCCACCCATTGAGCCGCCTACTTGACCGGCACCTGCTCCGCCCCTCCTTCGGCCAACAACATCTAGGTTGAGCACTTCCTCGGAACTACTGATACAGAATTGAAAAACAAAGAATGGAAAATGCCTTATTAGCAACACATGGATACCCCCAGTTTATAGAAGGATAGTAAGCATGGAGATGAGTTCATAGACATGGTGCTCACGAGAAGGGTTGCTGGTGATTCCTATATTCTTCAGCGGAGGAGAAACCAAATTAAGAGAGGATCATCATGTTCTATCTTACTCGAGTGACCAAAAGATGATATAATCATTAATTAATTTGTGCAAGAATAATATTAATAAATTCAATAGTTTAGAAAGAGTGAAGAACAATATTAATCAATAGAAAGAGCGAAGAAATTACCTCCTTCTGTTCAGTAACACCGCCATGTACAAATCATATAACCTGCAGATTTCAAAAGAAAAACTTATGGCCTCATAAAAGTTGTGGCATAGTTCTAAAAAGTTGGATCGTGAGATTCAACTTTTATATAACAAGTAATTTATATAGCAAATTTCACACTCTATATTCTTTCTCATATCTTTTCTTAATGTCCCGTAACTCCATCCATATAGTTTATATAACAAGTATTTTGCACAAAAAATAGTTCACACCCTCAGATCATCACACTCTGTATAGGCAACAACAACTACCAGACGTACGACACAATCTGTTCTACTAAACATGTCACGCATGGCTGGTATTCCAAAAGAGAGCAGTCACATGTGAAGAAGGGTCTCACTCAAGGTCATCATGTTGTGTTCTGTTTCTGGCCATCAGTCTCAAGGATTCATGTTCAGACTCCAAATTCCACTTTCTTGTGTATGCACAAAGGACAACTAATTGGACTCTGCATCTATAGTTTTCTGCTTCAACAGGTTAAGAAGATTCATGTCCAGAATCCAAGTCACAGCTTTCTTGCTTATGTAGAAAGAGGGAAAGACAGTAATGCTCCATTGCCTTCTAGATTTATTACATTTAAAAGCTAGATAGTAGAGCCAGTTCCTACAGGTCAAGTAAATTCTACGCAAATAGTGCCATGTAACCAGTATACATACACAATCAGACAAAAAGAAAAACATGGACATAAAAATTGTTGCACCCATGATTTCTACTGTATTTGCAACATCCATCCATTTATCTCTGTATATCCATGAAAGCAAGAGTCATCGTCAAAATGTTTGTCCGTTCAACAAGCGAGCAGTTACTACAACGCTTCTATTGCCCACCCCTACTTAAATGTTTTGAAAAGGTTATGTCATAGGTGGTTCCGGTATGGTCTTTTAATAGGTTAATAAGTCATTTCTCGATAAGTTGATGCTTGCATGGTCTGTCCTGTGCACGGTGGGTTATTAGAAGACAAATATATCAAAATGAAGTGAGTATTAACCACACAAACACACACAATTTTGATTTTTTACATTAACTTTCCTTGTCATAGACCTCGTCCTAGATGAGCAGAGCTTCTGCTCTTAATCACAACAAATAAATCAAAGTAAATATAGTGCTAATCGTTTGTATGTACACTCGCATACTAACAACAGGCCGCAATTACTAAATCCCAAAAATTAGGCCTTTTTTTGCGAAGACCCAAAAATTAGGCTATGACTGAACCGAACTTCCAAACCAATGTCGAGGGTCACAGATATTCTACAAGATGAATTGATGGAAATGGAAACATAAAGTATGCACTGGCAGTAGAACCAAAATTTGCAAACCTGTGACGATGAAAAAAAAACTGAATACAACAAACTATATCTCAGCCATGCCATCTGAAGGTTCTGAACCATCCAAATAAATTTTATACCAAGATTATTGATGCATTCCTGTAAAAGAATAAGATACAGAAAAGGCAGTTAAAAACCCAGGTGCAGGTCTGTTTAAAATTCAGGGGCAGGTCTGTTTAAAATTCGGATCAATTCTACATCACTGTTTTCCAATTCTACATCACTTGTTTGTGAATCTCCAAGGAAACAGACCTAAACTTTGTGAATCAGTATGTGGTGCATCCCAATATTATTCTTATCAACACGGGGTGCATTGTCAGGTAGTATACCTGAAGTCCAGAATTTAGTTAAGCAATAGAGCACACTTTATATGTATACGTACTTAATAACCAGAGTAGAATGTAAAAAGTCTATGGAAAGGGAGATAACAAACTAATAAAATACCTTGTCATGGCAAGCCTGTAAATACTTCCATAAAGCAACCTGGAACATCAAAATCCAACTATGAAATTCTTAGTGTGACACCTCCTAAAAATATAGTGCAGTTAACGGATCTAAACTAATAAGAAAATAATTTACTACATGCAGAAAAGATATTGTTCCATCATGACATCTTGCCAGTTCTGTCATGAGAAGAAGATGACCAACGAACTGTCAAGGGACTCTGGTTTACCATTACAAAGAGGCAATGGATTCAAAATGAACAATTATAGCATCAAATAGAGCAGAGCATTTGTATTTGTCAGCATAGGACATTGCAAGAGTCAGAAGAATATCATCACACAAGTACTGGAGCATCACAACACCGTCTACAAATAATTCTCATGAACTCTAAGGAAAGAACAAAAATTCTAAAAGAACTAAAAGTTGACTCTTTTGCGCATGTTCACGGAGAATTAGGTTTCCTGCTGACCATGCCTCGTTATATTATATTGCAACAGAAGAATAATAAAGATTTAGGAAATTTAAAATCAAGTATTACCATTCATTTCAACAGAAAACAAATTGTTGGTGAGCCAATATACATGTCTAAAATGTCTGTATAGTATAGATATTAGAGTTTATGTTAAATAGAAATTAGTTTCAGGTTTTTATTTGTCAGCAAAATGCCTAGGATGATCATGCATGTCTTAAAAATAAGAACAAAAATGATCCTATGTAGTTCTTTTATACAGATCAAAATCATAGATATACTCGTGCTTTCCCATTAACTCTCCCAGCTAAAACTCGGTTAATTTGCCGACGTACAACAGTTTTAGAAGGGTCCCGGTCAGCCCAGGTTCGTCTCTCACTCTGTGAGCCTGCTCAAGAATATTAGTCGTCCATCGATTGTGGACGATATCACTACTTGATACCTGCCTTATTAATTAGTTCAAGTCTACATCAACAACCGCTACTTGAGAAGAATTAAACTCTACTATTAGCTTGTGCGTACAATGCACATTCTATTAATGCTACCAACATTTGCTATTAGACTCTTAAATCAGAATTCATGTTTCTATTTTCTAAATCAGAATAATGACCTTGGTATAGCAGAAACAAACACACATGTAGCTAGCTGAATTACCTCACAAATTTATTAGCAAGGTAGTAGCAAAATCTTGAGCTCTTTCCGGTTCTTGCCATGTTTCCACTCCAGCAATCCCTCCCTAGCTACTGCCCAAATCTTCACTGATGCCTGCAAAAAGTGTGCATGTGTGACTGCACTAAGACAATCAAATGAACAAAGTCCGACCAAGAAAACAAAACTTATACCAATAGTTCTTAATTTGCATCCAACCACGGCATGAATGATCTATCGATTCCAAGCATTTCAAAGATGATATTTCTTTTCTCTATTGTCAAGTAAGAACAGCAAACAAGAACACCAAGCGGACCGCATCAACATATCATCAAGGAATACACCACTCCAGGAGTAAAACCATGAACCTACAGGGGTCGCCAAAGAGGCGGTGTGAGAGGAGGAAGGCTCCAGGAAGGAGCAAGACTGCTGCAGCACCCGCGACAACAGTGCACGGTCTGTCAGGGGGCAAACCTTCTTGCGATGGCGACGACCACATCCTTTCTCTGTTCGCACTTCCCATCGGCGGCGGCCCCATTGGCACTCTCCATCTGCAGCAGATCCATGGCCGGTGAGGCATCGCAGCAATGGCAAAGAGGCAGCTGCGGTGCAGGGAGTCCACACAACTCCACGCACGCGGTGAGCTCCTGCTGCTCGCCGCGCTCCTTCGCACAGCCGATACGAGGCAGCGGCGTAGGATGGAGAAGCTCCCGACCGGCAGCGCTGGGAGGGCACGAGAGCTGCGTCGGCCGCTAGACGTGAAGAAGAGGGTTTCCAAGTAATTTTCTTGTCATACTAAATCCACAGATGTGACAAAACTGCTCGAGTGTATTAAACCTGAATGTACACATGTGTGATTTAACACTAACTTTACTACAGATTTGATTCAGTTCATCAACATGAATTTGGTTGCCACCATACACATCAGCCGGACGATTACCAGATATTTTTTTTTGACTGGGACGATTACCAGATATTACTATGATTAGCTTTAACAAGGGGACAAACAATTTGTTAGTGGTTAGCTCAACAAGAATCTAAACAATTCATGGCATTTATCTCCTAAGACACATCCAACAGTTGTGAAGAAACAGTTACATCAGGGTGGGGATAGGAACAAGGACTGAGAGAGATGAGGAACATGCCTAGTACAAATCCAATCTCAGTCCCTTTTTCTCATCGTTGATTACAACTGTTGCCATTACGAACACCTACAAAATATATGTTCTCAACTCCTGAATATCCCACGAGAAATAGCATCAATAAAGAACGATGAAACTGGACTTAAATTCAGAGAGAGAGAGAGAGAGAGAGAGATCACCTTGTTCTTATCCAAGCTCTTCCTCAAGATTCATCCCCTTATTTTTGTTCCTCGGATCTGCACACATATGTTTAAAAAAACAATAAATCAAAAACTGGGGAGGAAAGAACATGAAACTGGATTTAAATTGAGAGGGATGGAGAGAGAGAGAGATATCACCTTGTTCTTAGCCAAGCTCTTCCTCAAGATTCATCCCCTTCTTTTTGTTCCTCAGATCTGCACACATATGTTTAGAAAAACAATAAATCGAGGAGTGAAAACTGGGGAGGAAGATAACTCTGGCCGCAGATGGGCAACCTACACTGGGGACATGTGACGACGGCCGGCATCCCCTGGAACTCCGACCTCGCTGCTCCTTCCCTCATGCCCATCGCCCTCATCCTCCCCTGCTCCACGCCCACTGCTTCAGCGATGTGGGCCCGGTCTCTCCAGCCCCTCCACTGCCGTACGCTCCGCACCACCGCCACGAAATCTCCTCCTCCGTGGAGAGCTCCCGCAGGCGCGGCTCCTCCTCCTCTGCATCTCCAAGGTGAGCAAGGAGGCCTGGATGGTGGTCGCCGTCACCATCGGAGAAGCTCCCCTCCACGCAAGCAGCTAGTGGGCGCCGGCTGGGGGGAGCGACCGGCGAGGCTCTGGCCTAGGTCGGAGAGGCAAGCAGGGGAGCCGGCGTCGAGGAAAGAGGAGATGAGGAGACGAGCGGGGAGAGGGAAGGGGCGGCGTGGGAGAGAGAGGAGGGAGTGAGCGAGGAGATAAGGCTGCTGCGTTACTTTTTCCCTTTTACCCCTCGTTGATCTAGGGCTTGTTGCTTCTGTTACACAGAATTGGACGAGAGCCACGCCATTCTCTTGACCCGACTTGTAACGAGGCCCACTCGTCATTCACTGTGGAGACAGTCATGAACGTGAAAAAAACGGACGACCCACCACACGCCAGCAGCCAAAAGCGGAGCGACAGTAAAAAATTGGGCGGCCGAACGAGCGTGGCGCACGCGGTGGCTTCAGATGGGCGGGTACTCTAGCAGCTTTTATATGTTAGATGTGGATGTGGATTTTTGCGGCCATGGAAGCCCGTTAGCAAGGAGCATGAGTGGACGGTCATCGCCCCCTTGATGAGCAAGTACAAGGAGCTTGTTGACGCCTTCTTATGGTTACCTACCCTCCTTGAGGCATGTCTTTCTTAGCGGGCTTGTGTTGTTGTTGCCCCTAATTGGTACCTTTTAATTTGTTTGGTCCTGTCCAAACTAGCTCTTCTTCTTTTTTGTGCTTTTTTTTGCTGTTGTGAATTTCCAGTTTCCGGATGAGACTTGTTTGTGGTGGTGTTTGCTTTATTTATAAAGATGGGGCAAGAGCATGGTAGGAAAAAAATATACGATGACTGAGGATAGCCGAGGATAGAAACAAAAGGAAGGAAGGAAGGAAACATAAATAAGGAAGGGCATACCCTGCCCTCTAAGCTAGTCTATATCTCGCTCTTCTCCTTCCAAAGGCATAAGTCATCTACAATCTACTTTACCACCGTAATCACCAAGGATGATTTTCTATCGAAGGTTCTTAGGTTTCGCTCTTTCCAGGGGTACTAGGCAACATAGCACATTACTGACAAAGATGATGTTTTCTCTTGGCCTCCACCATTCCTCTATGGTCATGGTCGAGGATCCAATTGTTGCCATCTCATGGTAAGAACTTTGGAACAAAAACCAAACATGTCGGACGGACAAGCAAAGGAGCAGCAGATGGACCATCAACTCAGGATCTTGACCGCAGAATTTGCCCATGGGTTCAGTAGGTCACTACCCTCGTAAGCAGTTCGTCCGCCATTCAGTTCTGATTCTTAAGGAGCAGCCACAAATGGAAGGAGACTCTAACCTTTGTGGTCAGGTTGATCGTGCTTCTAGCATCGTTGGTAACCTTTAGGAGATTGATTTAGTGATTGCTAAGGTGCAATGTCATTGCACGTTTGTAGTCGAATAGTCAAAGTTGACTCCACCAAATCAACAGTTATCATCTCATCGAAAGATCGGGTCACCTTCGCCCTATCAGTCCTCGTCCTTGTCCGTAGCATCCTTGATAGAAAAAAATGAGTTTCTTCCTTGATATATTGAAAAGCAAGGGAGCTATCTCGGCTGGAGAGAGGACATCCACCTAATCATCTTGCCAAAACCTAGCCATGTTACCATCATCGATCGTGACACTTGTTGATACGTCTCCAACATATCTACTTTTACAAACACTTTTGCCCTTGTTTTGGACTCTAACTTGCATGATTTGAATGAAACTAACCCGGATTGACACTGTTTTCAGCAGAACTGCCATGGTGTTGTTTATTGTGCAGAAAACAAAAGTTCTCGGAATGACCTAAAAATCCACGGAGATAACTTTTGGAAAATATAAAAAATACTGGCGAAAGAATCAAGGCCAGGGGGCCCACACCCTATCCACGAGGGTGGGAGGCGCGCTCCCTCCCCCTGGACACGTCCCCCTGTCTCGTGGGCCCCCTGATGCTCCATCGACCTCAACTCCAACTCTATATATTCCGTTTCACGGAGAGAAAATCAGAGAGAAAGTTTCATCGCGTTTTACGATACGGAGCCGCCGCCAAGCCCTAATCTCTCTCGGGAGGGCTGATCTGGAGTCCGTTCGGGGCTCCGAAGAGGGGGATTCGTCACCATCGTCATCATCAACCATCCTCCATCACCATTTTCATGATGCTCACCGTCATGCGTGAGTAATTCCATCGTAGGCTTGCTGGACGGTGATGGGTTGGATGAGATTTACCATGTAATCAAGTTAGTTTTGTTAGGGTTTGATCCCCAGTATCCACTATGTTCTGAGATTGATGTTGCTATGACTTTGCTATGCTTAATGCTTGTCACTAGGGGCCGAGTGCCATGATTTCAGATCTGAACCTATTATGTTTTCATGAATATATGTGAGTTCTTGATCCTATCTTGCAAGTCTATAGTCACCTATTATGTGTTATCCGACACCCCCGAAGTGACAATAATCGGGATACTTCTTTGTGATGACCGTAGTTTGAGGAGTTCATGTATTCACTATGTGTTAATGCTTTGGTCTGGTACTCTATTAAAAGGAGGCCTCAATATCCCTTAGTTTCCACTAGGACCCCGCTGCCACGGGAGGGTAGGACAAAAGATGTCATGCAAGTTCTTTTCCATAAGCACGTATGACTATATTCGGAATACATGCCTACATTACATTGATGAACTGGAGCTAGTTCTGTGTCACCCTATGTTATAGCTATTACATGAGGAATCGCATCCGACATAATTATACATCACTGATCCAATGCCTACGAGGTTTTCACATATTGTGTTTCACTTATTTACTTTTCCTTTGCTACTGTTACAATCACTACAAAACTGCTATCTTTACTTTTGCCACTATTACCATTACTATCACACTACTTTACTAATAAATACTTTGCTGCAGATACTAAGTTATCCAGGTGTGGTTGAATTGACAACTCAACTGCTAATACTTGAGAATATTCTTTGGCTCCCCTTGTGTCGAATCAATAACTTTGGGTTGAATACTCTACCCTCGAAAACTGTTGCGATCCCCTATACTTATGGGTTATCAAGACTATTTTTGTTGGGGAACATAGTAATTTCAAAAAAATTCCTACGCACACGCAAGATCATGGTGATGTCATAGCAACGAGAGGGGAGAGTGTTCGTCCACGTACCCTCGTAGACCGTAAGCGGAAGCGTTAGCACAATGCGGGTGATGTAGTCGTACGTCTTCACGATCCGACCGATCCAAGCACCGAACGTACGGAGCCTCCGAGTTCAGCACACGTTCAGCTCGATGACGATCTCCGGCCTCCGATCCAGCCGAGCTCCGGAGATGAGTTCCGTCAGCACGATGGCGTGGTGACGATGATGATGTTCTACCGGCGCAGGGCTTCGCCTAAACTCCGCGATGATATGACCGAGGTGGAATATTGTGGAGGGGGGCACCGCACACGGCTAAGGAACGATCCGTAGATCAACTTGTGTGTCTATGGGGTGCCCCCCGCCCCCGTATATAAAGGGGGAGAAGAGGAGGGGGCCAGCCTAAGGTGAGGCGCGCCCTAGGAGGGGGAAACCTACTCCAAGTAGGTTTCCCCCCTCCCTTTCCTAATCCAAGAAGGAGGGGGAAGGAAGGAGTGGGAGAGGGGGAAGGCAAGGGGGGCGCCGCCCCCCCCCCCCCTTCCTTGTCCTATTCGGACTCAAGGGGAGGGGGCGCGCCACTTGCCCTGGCCGGCCCCTCTCTTTCTCCAATAGGGCCCATCAAGGCCCATTACTTCCCGGGGGGTTCCGGTAACCCTCCGGTACTCCGGTTTTCTCCGAAAACTCCCGGAACACTTCCGGTGTCCAAATATAGTCGTCCAATATATCAATCTTTATGTCTCGACCATTTCGAGACTCCTCGTCATGTCCGTGATCACATCCGGGACTCCGAACAAACTTCGGTACATCAAAACTTATAAACTCATAATAAAACTGTCATCGAAACGTTAAGCGTGCGGACCCTACGGGTTCGAGAACTATGTAGACATGACCTAGAACCATTCTCAGTCAATAACCAATAGCGGGACCTGGATGCCCATATTGGTTCCTACATATTCTATGAAGATCTCTATCGGTCAAACCGCATAACAACATACGGTGTTCCCTTTGTCATCGGTATGTTACTTGCCCGAGATTTGATCGTCGGTATCCAATACCTAGTTCAATCTCGTTACCGGCAAGTCTCTTTACTCGTTCTGTAATACATCATCTCATAACTAACTCATTAGTTATAATGCTTGCAAGGCTTAGGTGATGAGTATTACCGAGAGGGCCCAGAGATACCTCTCCGACAATCGGAGTGACAAAACCTAATCTTGAATTATGCCAACCCAACATGTACGTTCGGAAACACCTGTAGAGCACCTTTATAATCACCCAGTTACGTTGTGACGTTTGGTAGCACACAAAGTGTTCTTCCGGTAAACGGGAGTTGCACAATCTCATAGTTGCAGGAACTTTGTATAAGTCATGAAGAAAGCAATAGCAGTATACTAAACGATCAAGTGCTAGGCTAACGGAATGGGTCATGTCAATCACATCATTCTCCTAATGATGTGATCCCATTAATCAAATGACAACACATGCCTATGGTTAGGAAACATAACCATCTTTGATTAATGAGCTAGTCAAGTAGAGGCATACTAGTGACTTATATGTTTGTCTATGTATTCACACATGTATCATGTTTCCGGTTAATACAATTCTAGCATGAATAATAAACATTTATCATGATATGAGGAAATAAATAATAACTTTATTATTGCCTCTAGGGCATATTTCCTTCAGTCTCCCACTTGCACTAGAGTCAATAATCTAGATTACATAGTAATGATTCTAACACCCATGGAGTCTTGGTGCTGATCATGTTTTGCTCGTGAGAGAGGCTTAGTCAACGGGTCTGCAACATTCAGATCCGTATGTATCTTGCAAATCTCTATGTCTCCCACTTGGACTTGGTCCCGAATGGAATTGAAGCGTCTTTTGATGTGCTTGGTCCTCTTGTGAAATCTGGATTCCTTTGCCAAGGCAATTGTACCAGTATTGTCACAGAAGATCTTCATTGGTCCCGATGCACTAGGTATGACACCTAGATCGGGAATGAACTCCTTCATCCAGACTCCTTCATTCGCTGCTTCAGAAGCAGCTATGTACTCCGCTTCACATGTAGATCCCGCCACGACGCTTTGTTTAGAACTGCACCAACTTACAGCTCCACCGTTTAATAAAAATACGTATCCGGTTTGCGATTTAGAATCGTCCGGATCAGTGTCAAAGCTTGCATCGACGTAACCATTTACGACTAGCTCTTTGTCACCTCCATATACGAGAAACATATCCTTAGTCCTTTTCAGGTATTTCAGGATGTTCTTGACCGCTGTCCGGTGATCCACTCCTGGATTACTTTGGTACCTTCCTGCCAAGCTTATTGCTAAGCATACGTCAGGTCTGGTACACAGCATTGCATACATGATAGAGCCTATGGCTAAAGCATAGGGAACATTTTTCATTTTCTCTCTATCTTCTGCTGTGGTCGGGCATTGAGTTTGACTCAACTTCACACCTTGTAGCACAGGCAAGAATCCTTTCTTTGCCTGATCCATTTTGAACTTTTTCAAAATTTTGTCAAGGTATGTGCTTTGTGAAAGTCCTATTAAGCGTCTTGATCTATCTCTATAGATCTTGATGCCCAATATGTAAGCAGCTTCACCGAGGTCTTTCATTGAAAAACTTTTATTCAAGTATCCCTTTATACTGTCCAGAAATTCTATATCATTTCCAATTAATAATATGTCATCTACATATAAAACTAGAAATGCTACAGAGCTCCCACTCACTTTCTTGTAAATACAGGCTTCTCCAAAAGTCTGTATAAAACCATATGCTTTGATCACACTATCAAAGCGTTTATTCCAACTCCGAGATGCTTGCACCAGTCCATAAATGGAACGCTGGAGCTTGCACACTTTGTTAGCACCTTTTGGATCAACAAAACCTTCTGGCTGCATCATATACAACTCTTCTTCTAGAAACCCATTCAAGAATGCAGTCTTGACATCCATTTGCCAAATTTCATAATCATGAAATGCAGCAATAGCTAACATGATTCGGACAGACTTAAGCATCGCTACGGGTGAGAAAGTCTCATCGTAGTCAACCCCTTGAACTTGTCGAAAACCTTTTGCAACAAGTCGAGCTTTATAGACAATCATATTACCATCAGCGTCAGTCTTCTTCTTAAAGATCCATTTATTCTCAATGGCTTGCCGATCATCGGGCAAGTCAACCAAAGTCCATACTTTGTTTTCATACATGGATCCCATCTCAGATTTCATGGCCTCTAGCCATTTTGCGGAATCTAGGCTCATCATCGCTTCCTCATAGTTCGTAGGTTCATCGTGGTCAAGTAACATGACTTCCAGAATAGGATTACCGTACCACTCTGGTGCAGATCTTACTCTGGTAGACCTACGAGGTTCAGCAGAAACTTGATCTGAAGTTTCATGATCAATATCATTAGCTTCCTCATTAATTGGTGTAGTTGTCACAGGAACCGGTTCTCGTGATGAACTACTTTCCAATAAGGGAGCAGATATAGTTATCTCATCAAGTTCTACTTTCCTCCCATTCACTTCTTTCGAGAGAAACTCCTTCTCTAGAAAGGATCCATTCTTAGCAACGAATGTCTTGCCTTCGGATCTGTGATAGAAGGTGTACCCAACAGTCTCTTTTGGGTATCCTATGAAGACACATTTCTCTGATTTGGGTTCGAGCTTATCTGGTTGAAGTTTCTTCACATAAGCATCGCAGCCCCAAACTTTAAGAAACGACAACTTTGGTTTCTTGCCAAACCACAGTTCATAAGGCGTCGTCTCAACGGATTTTGATGGTGCCCTATTTAACGTGAATGCGGCCGTCTCTAAAGCATAACCCCAAAACGATAGCGGTAAATCAGTAAGAGACATCATAGATCGCACCATATCAAGTAAAGTACGATTACGACGTTCGGACACACCATTTCGTTGTGGTGTTCCGGGTGGCGTGAGTTGCGAAACTATTCCGCATTGTTTCAAATGTAAACCAAACTCGTAACTCAAATATTCTCCTCCACGATCAGATCGTAGAAACTTTATTTTCTTGTTACGATGATTTTCCACTTCACTCTGAAATTCTTTGAACTTTTCAAATGTTTCAGACTTGTGCTTCATTAAGTAGATATACCCATATCTGCTCAAATCATCTGTGAAGGTGAGAAAATAACGATATCCGCCACGAGCCTCAACATTCATCGGACCACATACATCTGTATGTATGATTTCCAACAAATCTGTTGCTCTCTCCATAGTACCGGAGAACGGTGTTTTAGTCATCTTGCCCATGAGGAACGGTTCGCAAGTACCAAGTGATTCATAATCAAGTGATTCCAGAAGTCCATCTGTATGGAGTTTCTTCATGCGCTTTACACCGATATGACCTAAACGGCAGTGCCACAAATAAGTTGCACTATCATTATCAACTCTGCATCTTTTGGCTTCAACATTATGAATATGTGTATCACTACTATCGAGATTCAATAAAAATAGACCACTCTTCAAGGGTGCGTGACCATAAAAGATATTACTCATATAAATAGAACAACCATTATTCTCTGATTTAAATGAATAACCGTCTCGCATTAAACAAGATCCAGATATAATGTTCATGCTCAACGCTGGCACCAAATAACAATTATTTAGGTCTAAAACTAATCCCGAAGGTAGATGTAGAGGTAGCATGCCGACCGCGATCACAACGACTTTGGAACCGTTTCCCACGCGCATCGTCACCTCGTCCTTGGCCAGTGCTCGCTTATTCCGTAGTCCCTGTTTCGAGTTGCAAATATTAGCAACAGAACCAGTATCAAATACCCAGGTGCTACTACGAGCTCTAGTTAGGTACACATCAATAACATGTATATCACATATACCTTTGTTCACTTTGCCATCCTTCTTATCTGCCAAATACTTGGGGCAGTTCCGCTTCCAGTGACCAATCTGCTTGCAGTCTCAGTTTCAGGCTTAGGTCCAGACTTGGGTTTCTTCTCTTGAGCAGCAACTTGCTTGCCGTTCTTTTTGAAGTTCCCCTTCTTCTTCCCTTTGCCCCTTTTCTTGAAACTAGTGGTCTTGTTGACCATCAACACTTGATGCTCCTTCTTGATTTCTACCTCCGCAGCTTTTAGCATTGCGAAGAGCTCGGGAATAGTCTTGTTCATCCCTTGCATATTATAGTTCATCACAAAGCTCTTGTAGCTTGGTGGCAGTGATTGGAGAATTCTGTCAATGACACTATCATCAGGAAGATTAACTCCCAGTTGAATCAAGTGATTATTATACCCAGACATTCTGAGTATGTGTTCACTGACAGAACTATTCTCCTCCATCTTGCAGCTATAGAACTTATTGGAGACTTCATATCTCTCAATCCGGGCATTTGCTTGAAATATTAACTTCAACTCCTGGAACATCTCATATGCTCCATGACGTTCAAAACGTCTTTGAAGACCCGGTTCTAAGTCGTAAAGCATGGCACACTGAACTATAGAGTAGTCATCAGCTTTGCTCTGCCAGACGTTCACAACATCTGGTGTTGCATCAGCAGCAGGCCTGGCACCCAGTGGTGCTTCCAGGACGTAACTTTTCTGTGCAACAATGAGGATAATCCTCAGGTTACAGACCCAGTCCGTGTAATTGCTACCATCATCTTTCAACTTTGCTTTCTCAAGGAACGCATTAAAATTCAATGGAACAACAGCACGAGCCATCTATCTACAAACAAACATAGACAAGCAAGATACTATCAGGTACTAAGTTCATGATAAATTTAAGTTCAATTAATCATATTACTTAAGAACTCCCACTTAGACAGAAATCTCTCTAGTCATCTAAGTGATCACGTGATCCAAATCAACTAAACCATAACCGATCATCACGTGAGATGGAGTAGTTTTCAATGGTGAACATCACTATGTTGGTCATATCTACTATATGATTCACGCTCGACCTTTCGGTCTCCGTGTTCCGAGGCCATATCTGCATATGCTAGGCTCGTCAAGTTTAACCTGAGTATTCCGCGTGTGCAAAACTGGCTTGCACCCGTTGTAGATGGACGTAGAGCTTATCACACCCGATCATCACGTAGTGTCTGGGCACGGCAAACTTTGGCAACGGTGCATACTCAGGGAGAACACTTCTTGATAATTTTAGTGAGAGATCATCTTAAAATGCTACCGTCAATCAAAGCAAGATAAGATGCATAAAGGATAAACATCACATGCAATCAATATAAGTGATATGATATGGCCATCATCATCTTGTGCTTGTGGTCTCCATCTCTGAAGCACCATCGTGATCACCATCGTCATTGGTGCGACACCTTGATCTCCATCATAGCATCGTTGTCGTTATGCCATCTATTGCTTCTACGACTATGCTACTGCTTAGTGATAAAGTAAAGCAATTACAGGGCGTTTGCATTTCATACAATAAAGCGACAACCATATGGCTCCTGTCAGTTGTCGATAACTTCGGTTACAAAACATGATCATCTTATACAATAAAATATAGCATCACGTCTTGGCCATATCACATCACAACATGCCCTCCAAAAACAAGTTAGACGTCCTCTACTTTGTTGTTGCAAATTTTACGTGGCTGCTACGGGCTTAGCAAGAACCGTTCTTACCTACGCATCAAAACCACAACGATAGTTCGTCAAGTTGGTGCTGTTTTAACCTTCGCAAGGACCGGGCGTAGCCACAGTTGGTTCAACTAAAGTTGGAGAAACTGACACCCGCCAGCCACCTGTGTGCAAAGCACGTCGGTAGAACCAGTCTCGTGTAAGCGTACGCGTAATGTCGGTTCGGGCCGCTTCATCCAACAATACCGCCGAACCAAAGTATGACATGCTAGTAAGCAGTATGACTTGTATCGCCCATAACTCACTTGTGTTCTACTCGTGCATATAACATCAACGCATAAAACCTAGGCTCGAATGCCACTGTTGGGGAATGTAGTAATTTCAAAAAATTTCCTACGCACACGCAAGATCATGGTGATGGCATAGCAACGAGAGGGGAGAGTGTTCGTCCACGTACCCTCGTAGACCGTAAGCGGAAGCGTTATCACAACGCGGTTGATGTAGTCGTACGTCTTCACGATCCGACCGATCCAAGCACCGAACGTACGGAGCCTCCGAGTTCAGCACACGTTCAGCTCGATGACGATCTCCGGCCTCCGATCCAGCCGAGCTCCGGAGATGAGTTCCGTCAGCACGACGGCGTGGTGACGATGATGATGTTCTACCGGCGCAGGGCTTCGCCTAAACTCCGCGACGATATGACCGAGGTGGAATATGGTGGAGGGGGGCACCGCACACGGCTAAGGAACGATCCGTAGATCAACTTGTGTGTCTATGGGGTGCCCCCCGCCCCCGTATATAAAGGGGGAGAGGAGGAGGGGGCCGGCCTAAGGTGAGGCGCGCCCTAGGAGGGGGAAACCTACTCCAAGTAGGTTTCCCCCTCCCTTTCCTAATCCAAGGAGGGGGAAGGAAGGAGTGGGAGAGGGGGAAGGCAAGAGGGGCGTCGCCCCCCCTTCCTTGTCCTATTCGGACTCAAGGGGAGGGGGCGCGCCACTTGCCCTGGCCGGCCCCTCTCTTTCTCCAATAGGGCCCATCAAGGCCCATTACTTCCCGGGGGGGTTCCGGTAACCCTCCGGTACTCCGATTTTCTCCGAAAACTCCCGGTGACCGAATATAGTCATCCAATATATCAATCTTTATGTCTCGACCATTTCGAGACTCCTCGTCATGTCCGTGATCACATCCGGGACTCCGAACAAACTTCGGTACATCAAAACTTATAAACTCATAATAAAACTATCATCGAAACGTTAAGCGTGCGGACCCTACGGGTTCAAGAACTATGTAGACATGACCTAGAACCATTCTCGGTCAATAACCAATAGCGGGACCTGGATGCCCATATTGGTTCCTACATATTCTACGAAGATCTTTATCGGTCAAACCGCATAACAACATACGTTGTTCCCTTTGTCATCGGTATGTTACTTGCCCGAGATTTGATCGTCGGTATCCAATACCTAGTTCAATCTCGTTACCGGCAAGTCTCTTTACTCGTTCTGTAATACATCATCTCATAACTAACTCATTAGTTATAATGCTTGCAAGGCTTAGGTGATGAGTATTACCGAGAGGGCCCAGAGATACCTCTCCGACAATTGGAGTGACAAAACCTAATCTTGAATTATGCCAACCCAACATGTACCTTCGGAAACACCTGTAGAGCACCTTTATAATCACCTAGTTACGTTGTGACGTTTGGTAGCACACAAAGTGTTCTTCCGGTAAACGGGAGTTGCACAATCTCATAGTTGCAGGAACTTTATATAAGTCATGAAGAAAGCAATAGCAGTATACTAAACGATCAAGTGCTAGGCTAACGGAATGGGTCATGTCAATCACATCATTCTCCTAATAATGTGATCCCATTAATCAAATGACAATACATGCCTATGGTTAGGAAACATAACCATCTTTGATTAATGAGCTAGTCAAGTAGAGGCATACTAGTGACTTATATGTTTGTCTATGTATTCACACATGTATCATGTTTCCGGTTAATACAATTCTAGCATGAATAATAAACATTTATCATGATATGAGGAAATAGATAATAACTTTATTATTGCCTCTAGGGCATATTTCCTTCAATTTTCTGGCGCCGTTGCCGGGGAGCATAGCTCTATTCCTTGAGTCACTTGGGATTTATATCTACTGATCAC
Organism: Triticum aestivum; assembly: GCF_018294505.1. Classification (NCBI taxonomy): domain Eukaryota; kingdom Viridiplantae; phylum Streptophyta; class Magnoliopsida; order Poales; family Poaceae; genus Triticum; species Triticum aestivum. The sequence continues at coordinate 169,439,852 of NC_057798.1, forward strand.
TATGAAGAACTTGAAAGACGAAACAACTAAGATTTTTCCCTCAACTACGAGGGGAGGTAAGGAACTGCCATCTAGCTCTGCACTAGATTCTCCCTCTGTTTTGAGTAATCTTGCGACACCTAAACCTGCTACTGCTATGAATTCTGATATGTCGCATGTTATTGATGATGCCACTTCTGCTATGCATGATACTTATGATGAAACTACTTCTATGCTTGATACTACTGTGCCATTAGGTGATTATCTTGATGATCAACTTGCTAGGGTTAGAGAGAACGAAATTATTGACGATGAAATTATTGATGATAGTGATGATGAAGGTTCTCCCCCTAAGTATGAATTGCCTGTTGTTCCAGAGGGTTATGTTGTGGATGAAGAAGCTGCTAGAGATCTTTTTGCTTGCAATGATAGATCTGATCTTAAGAAATTACAAGCTAAACTTAAATAGAAAACTCTGAATGCTAGAATGAAATATGACCCTGCTTTTGCTACTTCACCTATCTTTGTTACTGATAAGGATTATGAATTCTCTGTTGATCCTGAAATAATTACTTTGGTTGAACCTGATCCTTTTTATGGCTATGAATCTGAAACTGTTGTGGCACATCTTACCAAGTTGATGATATAGCCACCCTGTTTTACTAATGATGAGAAGTCTTGCTATTATTATATCCTTAAGTTATTTCCATTCTCATTGAAGGGTGATGCTAAAACTTGGTTTAATTCTCTTGATCCTAGTTGTGTGCGTAGTTCCCAGGATATGATTTATTACTTCTCTGCTAAAAATTTCCCTGCTCATAAGAAAGAAGCTGCCTTGCAGAAAATATATAATTTTGTGCAAATCGAAGCAGAGAGTCTCCCACAAGCTTGGGGGAGGCTTCTCCGATTACTTAATGTTTTGCCTGATCATCCTCTTAAGAAAAATGAAATACTTGATATCTTTTATAATGGACTAACCGATGCTTCCAAGGACCACTTGGATAGTTGTGCTCGTTGTGTTTTCAGGGAAAGAACAATCGACCAAGCTGAATTGTTATTGAATAATATGTTGACTAATGGACTCTTCCTGAGCCAATTCCTGAGGCAATTCCTAAGCCAATTGAGCCAGCTCCTGAACCTATTCTTAAACCAACTCCGAAGAAGAGGGGTGTTCTATTTCTCAGTCCTGAAGATATGCAAGAGGCAAAGAAATCTATGAAAGAAAAAGGTATTAAAGCTGAAGATGTTAAGAATTTACCTCCTATATATTGATGAAATACATGGTCTTAATCTACCCATTGAAGAAACACATTGTCTTGATAACCCGACACAGGTAGTATAGGTAAATTCTCTCTATAGATATGATAAAGTTGAAATCCCGTCTACTAAATTTCATAGCCAATGCTTAGATGAATTTGATGGCTTTATGGCTAGACAAGAAAGTTTTAATGCTTATGTTGGTAGATAATTAAAGAGCAATGCTATCATGATATGACGCTTGAGTGTTTATATGGCTAGAGTTAAAGGTGAACTCAAACTCATTAGCAAATGTGCTTCTATGGTTACCACTCAAGTAGAGCAAGTACTTAAAGCTCAAAGTGATTTGCTCGATGAATTAAATAATAAACATGACTTTGCTATTAGAGTGGCTACTAGAACTGGTAGAATGACTCAGGAACCTTTGTATCCTGAAGGCCACCCTAGGAGAATCGAGCAGGACTCTCAGAGAAATAATGTAGAGGCATCTAGTCCTTCTAAAAAGAAGAAAAAGAAAAATGATAGGACTTTGCATGCTTCTAGTGAACCTGTTGTAGACACACCTGAGAATCCCAATGATATTTCTATTTATGATGCTGAAACACAATCAGGTGATGAACATGAACCTAGTGATAATGTTAATGATAATGCTCATGTTGATGCTCAACCTAACAATAATAATGATGTAGAGATTGAACCTGTTGTTGATCTTGATAACCCACAATCAAGGAATCAACGTTATGATAAAAGAGATTTTGTTGCTAGGAAGCACGGTAAAGAAAGAGAACCATGGGTTGAGAAACCCATGCCTTTTCCTCCTAAACCATCCAAGTCAAAGGATGATGAGGATTTTGAGCGCTTTGCTGAAATGATTAGACCTATCTTCTTACGTATGCGCTTAACTGATATGCTTAAAGTAAACCCTTATGCTAAATATATGAAGGATATCATTACAAATAAAAGAAAGATACCGGAAACTGAAATTTCCACCATGCTTGCTAATTATACTTTTAAAGGTGGAATACCTAAGAAACTAGGAGATCCAGGAGTACCAACTATACCATGCTCCATTAAAAGAAATTATGTTAAAACTGATTTATGTGATCTTGGAGCCGGTGTTAGTGTTATGCCTCTCTCTTTATATCGTAGACTTGAATTGAATAAGTTGACACCTACTGAAATATCTTTGCAAATGGCTGATAAATCAACTGCTATACCTGTCGGTATTTGTGAGGATGTGCCTGTTGTGGTTGCAAATGTCACTACCTTAACAGACTTTGTTATTCTTGATATTCCCGAGGACGGTAGTATGTCGATTATCCTTGATAGACCTTTTTTGAATACTGCAGGGGCTGCTATTGATTGCAACAAAGGCAATGTCACTTTTCATGTTAATGATAATGAGCATACGGTACACTTTCCGAGGAAACAACCTCAAGTTCATAGCATCAATTCTATTGGAAAAATTCCAACTATCATTATTGGAGGTTTTGAATTTCCTCTCCCAACTGTCAAAAAAAAGTATGATATTCTTATTGTTGGGGATGTTCATATCCCTGTTGAGGTAACCTAGTGTTATTCGAAATTTCTTCGGTTCTATGTTATTCAGAATGAGTTTGTTAACAAGACTTGATCAACCTTGTTAGTGGATTCCTTTTGATGATCATGAGATGGATGAAACTAGAAGGCACAACCTTCTGTACCCTATTTTTACTTTCTGTTATTTAGAATAAATAAAGCAAAAATAGTATTATCTGTCTGTTTTCTGAATTATCCGTGCAATAAAAAATATCCCGAAAATAGAAGTGCTCCAAATGCCCTGCAAATTTAGTATGATTTTTTATGAAATATTTGAGGATTTTAGGCACTGAGAACACAACAAGGGGGGAAAGTACCTGGCCACGAGGGTGGAGGGTGCGCCCACTCCCCCTGTGCGCGCCCCCCTATCTCATGGGCCCACGATGGCCCCCCTCCACTTCTTCCTCCCAAAAAAATCCCCATCCAGCTCAAGCACGAGTTCTAGCTCATTTCATGCGATTTTCGATCTCCTTGCTTAGAGATCCATTCACAAAACTACTTTGGGAGATTGTTGCTTGGTATGTGACTCCTCCATTGATCTAATTAGTTTTTGTTCTAGTGCTTTATTCATTGTAATTTTTTTTTGCATAGGTGACCCTGTTTTTGAGCTTGCATGTGCAAATTTATGAGGTCCCAAGTAATTCTAATGCATGATATAGGCTCTAGGCACTTGTGGGAGTAGTTGCTATCAATCTTGTTTACTTTGATTCACTTTTATTTTGAAGTTACTAAAAATTTCAGAAATTTTTCAGAGGAAGAAATATGTCCAGGAAAATGTACCAAGGTGGTTCCTCAACAAAGAGAGGGCCCAGGCGTGCTATGCGTGAGCAAGACGATGAACCACCAAGGGAAGCTGAAGTGCGGTCTTGTGAGTGGTCGTTAGAAGAGTTTATGGTCAATGCAGGCATCAAGGATGAATTTGACGCATATGTGCGTAATGCCGATCTTGAGGACTTCATACAAGATAAGTGTCCTCAGTACTATCAATTGACTGATTCATTCATGAGAATATTTAAATATACATCTTTGCATAATTCTCAGAATGTCCTGTTTGATATTTATGATCAATCTTATACCATGGACTTAGAAGATTTCACAACTTCTTGCAAACTCCCGCAGTGGGGCAATGTTAATGAACCCCACAAATCTGAATATAAAGACTTTTTTGCTAGTATCATTGTGGGAGAATCTAGGGACATAGCACAAAGCTACCATAGGGAGCATTCATTTTCCTGCTATACATTATTTTGCTCTCTTCATTGGTAGATGCATTAATGGTAAAGATGAAGCATGTCACATGTGTGTCCCTGATCTTTGTGTCCTCAAGAGTGTTGTATTACGTAATAAAGATTATAACTTGGGGGCAATAGTTGCACGCAGGTTGCATAATAATGATATATCTAGAGAGTTATTTCGAGGAATTTATGCGACCCGTGTTGCTAATTATCTTGGTATATCTCCACGTGAGGGTGATATAGAGTTGCCTACCGCTTATTTAGATTTTGACGCTATGGTTAGGCATCGTTTTCTTTTGAGGAATGATCAATTCCTTCAGTATCGACTAATCTTTGACAAACGTCGCGCCGTCCATGTTACTCTCCCTGCTCCTTCCCTTTTTGATTACCAAGCAAAACGAAGATATGTTGTTACCAGGGAGGAGACAGCCAAACATGAGAGGAGAGCGGAGGCAGCTCGCCAACATGCCGCAGCTCAGGAGGCATTGACTGTTGCATCTCAGTATGATCCCGGTTATAACTTCGGATATCAGGCAGGTTATCCTTGGCATTAGACCAACTTAGGCCAAAAGCCTAAGCTTGGGAGAGTACGTATTTCTCACCGACTTTACATTCATATTCACACAATATTCTAGTTGTCGATGCTCATACTCTTTCATTGTATTATCCATGCTAGTTTAATTTATTTTTCTAGATTTCTTCTTGTGTGTTTGATAAACCTTAAGAAAATCAAAAAAATTAGTTAGTTCAATTTCCATGCTTGTAGTAGTAATTAAGATGAAAACCCCAAAAGATCTCTCGTTCTTCTTTTGCTTGTTGGGAGCTTTCCCGTGTAAATAGTTTTATTTCTTTTCTTTCCTTTGAGGGTTGAGAGTAGAAGACCATATTAAAAATGCTTAGTGGCTCTCATATGCATGATTGTTGATTTAACTTAAAACCCATATTACCTTGTCTTCTTTCTTGAATTGAATGCTTGTAGATTCCAGCTTAGTCCAATGCACGTGCACTATTATTATGCTGTAATCATCTCTTCCTTGTACCCCGCCCGGCCCTCCTGGGTTCTCTCTTAAAAAACGTTAGAAAATAAAAAAAAACATATACTTGCGGAACAAGTCATTTTATTCATTTTTTTAGGGTGTCATTTATTCTTATTTTATTTCCGATGAGCAAACAACTAAAATCAGGAGAGCAAATTCAAAGTCGCCGACGAGGAGGGCTTTCTTTTGCCGCAAGAACGTGTTAATTAAGAATCCGTTATTACGACTAACCCCCTATCGCCTCGTGAACAATTTTACCTCGTGGCGCTACGAGGAAACGCGCAACTTTCATTATTTACAATCCAGTCCAGCCTCTTCCTCTTTTCTCCGTCCTTCAAACCTTCTCCCTCTCTCTTCCGCCTCTCCCCCCAGACCCTAGCAGCCGCGGCGGCCGGGGCCAGCAGCCAGCAGCGCCGCTCCTCCACCTCCCCGGCGCGCCTCCCCACCTCCAGGCTCCGGCCCCACCTCCTCATATCCCCCCTCCCTGCCCTCTCTACCTCTGGCGAGCCGCCGCCGCCGCCGCCGCTCCAAGAGGCCGCCGGGATCCTACCAGTCCGTCGCGGTGACCCGCTGATTGCTTCAGGGATGGCGACCTCGACGCTGCTGCGTGCTCTGAGGCGGCCCTCCTCGGTGGCCGCGCTGCGATTGGTGAGTTCGATTCTCCTGGGGGCATTGGATTGGGCGAGGGCAACGTAGATTGGGGTTCTAGCGAAGGTTTTTGGGATAATATGCTCGGTTTGTCCCGTTCTAATTGCTTGTCCGTGGTGGAGGCATGGGAGAGAAAGCACTGGGGTGGGGCAAAAATTGTAGCTTCAGTGTATTGTAGAAATATACGAGAGAGTATTTGGATGAGATCGAGGTTGTGGTTTTAGTGTATATTTGTTGCCAGTATTCATTCTAATTGATTGTGATTTTTAAGTTGATGTTGTACACATTAGAGGGTAGTGTTCTGCATTCTTTTTTATGTGATCACTTAATAGAGAACGCTGGGATGATCAACAAGGATGCTGCTTTTAGATGAAGCACATTTCCTTTCGACCTCCAGCTTGTGATTCTTGGTATTGTTAGTTCAGAACCGATGGAGTATAGCCTGATGTGTCTATAGGATCATCAAGGGTTATAGTTACCACTACGGACTAAAGTTGTCAGGGAGGCAAAAGACTTACAATTATTTATTTATGGTTTCAACAAAAACGAAAAGGAAAACAGAGGAACCTTGTTTCTTGTCGTTCATGTCACATTCATATGTGCCTAGTTAAATACTCCCTCCGTCCCATGATGTAAGACGTTTTTTTACACTACAGTAGTGTCAAAAAATGTCTTACATTATGGGACAGAGGGAGTACCTGTGTGTGGAATCTCACTTGATTAAGGCTTCGTACCAGAGTATTTTCTATGGTGCTGTAGCAAAGGAATAAGTAATTAATCTGATGTAGAAGTCTGAAAATAGTTCTGTGTCTTTGTTCTCCTTCAATGTGAAATGTAGTCAATATAGGATGTTTCTGGATTCTGTTTCCTGCACACTCTATTTCATACTGTATCATCGCTCTATATTATTGCATGTGGTTAACTGACTGCCATCTATTCTTTAACGTGGTATAGGCAACGACTGCCAATGTGCAAGCCGTTACTGGATACAGGCATCTGAATAATCGGAATCTAAGTGTTTTCAACGAGTTCTCAAAGCAGCTGAAGGGTGAGGCTAAGAGGTATGATTTACTCTCTATGGTCTTCACCGCCACCAAAATTAAAAGGAAAATTTAATTATTGTAGCAGCATGCTTAACACATACTGTACTTGTGGCTAGCATGGTATGTACTTACTGTACTTGCGCCTTTGGTTATGTACAACCATGATGAGCCATTATGCTTGTCAACACTCTGCTCTTTTCTTTGCATTTTTCTTTATTACTTCAATGTTTGAACTGCAGTAATCCTGAATTCCAGAAATCCATGAAGGAGTTCAGTGAGAAACTTGGTGTGGTAAAGGAAGATCTCAAAGTAAGGTATAAGTTGATAAAAAGACTGCACTTCTTTCATTTTAAGTCGTATACATATAGCACTTCATTGAAACCTTTGTATGTAATAAGTTCCATATATTTTAGAGGCTTCTTTGAACATATATGCCCTCCCTATGCAGAACTCAGAAAACAGCCGAGACAATTTCCAAGAGTGTTGAAGATGTTATGACTGAAGCTGAGGCAACATCCAAAAAGGTAAGCGGAGCTGGCAATGGTTAACTGTTACCCATGTCCCCGTGGTTAATTATTCTATTAGGGGACGGGGATGTGCTAGCTTTAATGCCCACGGGGAAGCTGGTGGGTCAAATACCTTACCTAGCGCGCAAGACAGGGATGGGATAGTATTAACCGTGCCCATTACCCGCCTTACCCGTGAAGGCCTTATATGCGGGCTCTGAAATTATTAGACCCAAGGTAATTCCCGCCCTTACCCACCCAAATTTCCACCCATCCCGTCCCTTTGCCCCAAAAGCCCTAAGAAATCCCTAACCTAGCCACAACATATTGTTTATTATGCTGAAATGTTGTTTTCTATATTGAAATGCTAGCGAAGGTTGTTGTTGATTGCGTGTATGGGTTTCCCCATGGGGATAAAAAACCGGACGGTGATGGGGATGGGAAGATTTTCATCCCCGCATGCGGGTATGGGGATGGGAATGGGCATGGGAGGGCTGTCGCGGGGACGGGGATGTGAGTCCAATACCCGCCTGGGTAATCCCCATTGCCACCTTGTCAGCCACAATTGTCTTCAAAGACAATCATTTGATCTTGCAAAACATGTTTTCATTTCTTTCTCTTTTCCATGTTCAGAATTTTGTTTTGTTGTCTTGCAGGTTACTGCAAATGTTAAAGAAAAAATGTCTGCTGCTACAGAAGAGGTAGTGTTAAGTGAATATGAGTAATCCAATATGGATGTTGCTTTCCATCAGAGAAGGTTTTTTATTTTATTTAGTGGAAATCATTACAGGTGAAGGAAAGCTTTGGACTAGGAAAGGAAGAAACTTCAAGCTTCAGAGATGGTTCACATGGAACTTCAAATCACGGGAAAACTGAGGCGTCCTCACATTCAGATGACAAGTCCCAAGATGCCACAAGTGCCTATATGTTGTTTGATAAATTAAGGTCAACATTTTCATCAGCTTCACCAGTTGTGTCTGGTGCATTTGCAAAATTGAAGGACACAAGAGTCTCAGCTTTAGCTAAGCAGGGATATGAAATTGTCAAAGATGAACTAAGCTCTAGCTCTAGCAGAAAAAAGAAAAACCATATTAGGCAAGCTTATTCTGCAGCTGTAGAGAAGAGTACAAGAACTGATATAGTTATTGTACCAACAAAGAAGTCAGTGGTGGGTGAAAAATGGGAAGCAATCAAGAATAAGGTATCATAAGTGGAGACTCCGCCTCCTTATTTTTTCACACCGGTCTACCATCTAAAACATTTTCTCTGTGTAAAGATGCGAGGTCATCCAGTCTATAAGAGGGTGAACGAGTACACCAAACCTGTCGTAACAAAGGTGAACGAGTACACCAAACCTGTCGTAACAAAGGGACAAGAGGTACCATCAGAAAACCACAGTTTTTTTTAATTAAAAACTGTGGGTCATGTGTATTCACTTTTATGTTGTGTACTTACAAATGCAGGTAGCTGAGGATGTCCGAGAAAGATGGGAGACAAGTGACCATCCAGTAGTTCAGAAAATTCAAGAGTATGATCGCACTCCATTATAAACTTTTATTTGTTCAACCTTGACTGTATGCTATTTGTTTTATCCCATTTCTTTTTTTTAAACTCCGTGCTTCCACTTGTAGCATAAATAGGGCTTGAAACCTAATGTGATTATCTATTCCTGTTGTTGCAAAGCACTTGATATCTTTTCTCTTCATTTGTAATATTTAATGCATCTATTGATTATCTGATTGATTTGTCTTTGCTCCTTCCATGCAGTATTAATGAAACTATTTTTGAAGAGACCGCTACTGCAGCATCTTTCAGGGAAATTCGGCGACGTGACCCGTAAGACATGCAACTCTACTTTGAGAAGTTTCAGAATGTTGCTGAACTGTATTCCACCATTTTGTCCACAGATCCTTTTCATTATCCGATTTTATTGGTGATGTTCAAGAAATGATCAAGCCTGTTCTTACCGCATATTCAAAGGTAACCTTCATCTAGCCAAGGAAAAACAATCTCTTATCATTTTCTTGAGAAAAGAATTAGGTGCTCTGTTATTCATATAGCTTGGAAAGAAAGTCACAAACATTTACCAGAACAAGTCTTACCTCATGGCTATAATCTCACAAATGTTTGAACAAATGAATGATTTATGCCCAGTTTTCCCCTGGATGAGCATGGCAACCCCCTTGGCGCTCTTTGCCTTGCTCTGGAAAATCTTTTGATTTATATCTTTCCACACACCCCACATCACATAAATGAGTTGATGAGAATGCTACGGAAGCCTCTTTTTTGCTGCTTGCAATCTTGTTTAGATTTTGATTCCACCAACCATTGATGGAGCATGTTAGCTGTTTTTTTAATTATGTGTATAAGCATGGAAGAAAGTGGTGCCAAACTATTCATTACATGTTGTCTAATTTACATACGAAATAATGCGCACATTGGTAAATATATAGCGATTTTATTATCTCAAAGTTACTTGTTATAATTTCAGGGTGATCTGAAGACTTTAAAAAAGTACTGCACCAAGGAAATACTTGAACGATGCGAAGGAGAGAGGAAAGGATATGCATCACAAGGCATGTTTTTTGATCACAAGGTAGGTCAACGTTTATCTATATTTTTCTTTGATTCCTTTGTAAATGTTGTCAGCCCCTCTGTAGATTTTAGTTCACTTGTACAAACTATGTTCTTCACAACACTATAGTTTGATGCTCCTAAGCTGGAATTTATTAAGAAAAAACTGCAAAATAGCTCCTCTTTGTATAATAAAAATAATATTTTTTTTCTTCTGAATTTCTACTGCCTTTGCAGATTCTTCACATATCTGATGCCGACGTAAGGGAAACAAAGATGTTGGGATCAGCACCCATCATTCTCGTGATGGTTAGTGCCTAGTGGCATATTGATTCATTGTTTTTTCGTTCTTGTTATCTGTTCTGCTTACAGTGTATCCTTGTTTCCAAACTCCATTTCAGTTCCGAACACAGGAGATTCATTGTATTCGTGATAAAGAAGGACAAGTAACAGAAGGAGGACAGGTAGGCTATTTACTAGGGCCATATGTAGCTGTGCACTTTGTTTGTATGTATTTTTTATGTGTGGTAAGCTCATACTCCCTCCATTCCTAAATATTTGTCTTTTTAGATATTTCAATAAGTAACTACATACGAAACAAAATGAGTGAATCTACACTCTAAAATATGTCTATATACATCCGCATGTGTTGTCCATTTGAAATCTCTAAAAAGACAAATATTTAGGAACGGAGGGAGTAGAAGGTAACACCGTTGTTAACTCAGAAGACGCCGCCCTTTAGCATCCGTATTATACTAACTAACATGCTTGATTGAATTTACTTGTGCATGGATTTTTTTTTCTCAGTTAGTGGTTAGCGACCTTTTATTGCATTTAAGTATATGACAGAGGCAACATCTCCTGGAATGCCTGAGTGTGTACAATCTTTTTAACTAGTATTATTGTCAAGCTTACAGAGTAAATCATGTCATGTCACTAGAGTTGTCTAGGTGAAATAGCTTCATGTTAGCTCCAAAACTTGAACTTTGACCTGATTAGAATTTCTTAGATATTTCTTTCAATTCTTAAGCTGATGTTATAGTCGCCTGCAGTTTGTTGAATATCTCCTGTAATGCCTGAGTATGTGCAACTAACTATTATTAACAAGGCTAGAGAGCAAATCGTGTCACTAGAGTTGTCTAGGTGAAATAGTTTCATGATGTCTCCATAACTTGAATTTGGACCTGACTAGTACTTCATTTCATAGACGTTTCTTTCAATTTTTGAGCTAGTGCTAGAGCTTTATAGGCACAAGCAGTTTGTTGAGTATGTGGTAGGCTTAAGTTTTCATTTTATTCTAACATGTGGATGCTTGAAAGTCTATATTAGCACAAGTCACACATGATCGGGCTGCACTCAAACAATTCAAAGTGTTCAAGGCATATAAAGTGCTCTTATTAGTTTCTCTTTATAATATGTGGCAACAGCCTAGTCCGTTTCTGTTGATAGATGAAGTGATACACCCGTTTTTGTCTTGAATTATGCCAGGATTCCATTCGCACCGTCTACTATCAATGGGCAATGCAACTCATGGACAGCGATGAGTTGCCAGAAGAAGAATCATACTATGCAGTTTGGCGGTTGCGTGAGATGCATCAGCTTGGTGTCAAGGCTCTTATATAGAGTAGCTCTTCGCTCTTTCTTGATTCAGATTAGCCACTGCCACTGGTGCGTTGCCGTTCGGAATGGAAGAACCTAAATGTTCCAAGTCTCACCGCTCGACAAACTATGCAGGCAATTTTCCATAAGTTGTTTCTCTAGTTTTAAATACTAATGACAGCCAGCCTCCCTGTTCCCTGCCCCATTCCGTTTTGATGATGTGTATCTAATGTGTGCGACATTCGTATAATCAGCTCCCCCTTTTTAGCAAGTTACTAGAAGCCGAGAACGGCTGTAGTGCTCAGATTGTTCTTGTTCTGAGTTGGAGAAGCAAAAAATGCTGGTTACTCTTTTCAGTGGCAAACAAACGTTGCCAGTGAGCAATAATTTTTGAAGGGAAGGAACCACATTTGAGTATTCCGTCGATAAATTTGCAATTAAGCTAGCGTTTGTTTGGTGAGTGCCATCTTGCTGGCTGCTGGTGGAAGGTTTCGCGATTCTGAAGAATCTCTGATGCAATGTACTCCCTCCGTTCCTAAATACTTGTCTTTCTAGGCATTTCAACAGGTGACTACATACAGAGCAAAATGAGTGAATCTACACTTTAAAATATGTCTACATACGTCCGTATGTAGTAGTCATTTGAAATGTCTAGAAAGACAAATATTTAGGAACGGAGGGAGTAGTTTGCCTTGACTGTTCACTTCCCTGACTTAACCAACTGCTGAAATAAAAGGCATTTCATTTCCAAGTAGTGTATTGAAGTTCAGAGACATTTCATTTCGTCGCTCCTGCTGTTGCTTCAGTGATAACATATCATTGCACATGAGTGCGTGACAGCCTAAACCCTCTAGTGTAGGCTGATGGTGGTGTTCAAATAGGCTGTCGCTTCCCTCATCACCTGTCTGTTTTCTCTCCATCGCCCCTCTCAACTTTCTGTCATCGTGCATACGTTTGGTATTGGTGTGGTATGTTGGGCGCGATATTATTGTTGTGTCCATCCCAGCCACATCTTTCTGCCAGCTTCGTAAACTAACAGGAAGCTATCCAAAGTTTTAGGCGTGTTCACTCACCAAGTCACCAGTTGCGTCTCCCTTGTGGACGCACCGATCTGATCCTTACCAGAAAGTTGCATGTGATGCAACCGCAGAGCGAGTGGTGTGGTGTGGTGTACCGTGTCCGTGTGGTTTCGGGCGCATTTGCGTCACGGTTGGTGCGGCGTCAATTCGTTCCCAAACCTATCGACCATCCCTGGCGCGCTGTTCAGCTCTGCGTCTTGGAAATTTATGTCGACACGACCGTGAATCCCCCTTGTGTTTTTTAGTCTGTCTGTCTCTCTTTGTCCTGCAGTGCGACCAAAGGTGGCGATGCAATGCTTCTCCCGGGCCGTTTGCCCCGTCGTGTCATGTCAATGATGTTGCAATGATCGACGTACGTACCATGCACTACACTGCGCCTGAACCTCTCCACGCCCGGCATTGTTGTTGCCAAATGCCAATAATTGGTTGCGAACAACCGACCGATCCTTGGTACCACCACCCGGCCAACTGCAGGCGGCTCCATCGCGACAACGCCCTACCATTAGAAGCTAGAGGTGGCCAAAGGCCACAGATCGCCAATGTATCTCGCACGCATTTTTGAGCACACGGAAAAGAGTATCTTCTATCTCTCACGCATTTTGAACCCACGGAAAAGACTCAGAAACCTGGGTGCCGCCGTGCTGGAGAGCAGCAAAGAGCAGAGGTAGAGCAGCAGCGTCAGTGCCGTGCCGTGCCGATCCCTCGTCGTCATGGACGGCGCGGTGTCCATGGCACCAAGCACGCAACCGTCCACCACTGGAACCAACCAGCAGGGCATGGGATGGGGGTGTCTCGTCACCATTCACCAACCAGTCGGCTACATGCTGCGCGCAGCGCTAGGTTCGACAGCGACGCGCCTCCCCATTTTAGCTCCACGTCTCGGTGGCGTGCCCCTCGCCCAGACCCGTCGCTGCACAAGAAATGTATACCAACACTTGAACAAAACACGGCTGGTGAGGGAGCAGGCAGGTAGGCTCTTCTTGGAAGCTCTTCAAGAAATATCTCGGGGCCAAGTACACAGCCATTATCATCCAAGTGCATTGCCATTATTTGTTATTTTGGCTCTACCAGTATTATTACCCCTTCTATCTTTATTCACTACCATCTCTGGAAACCTCTCTGAATCTGCTCTTTCAGAAGTCCAGAGAGCCTTTCTTCTTCTTCTTCTTATTCTTCTTCTTGACCTTTTGCGCAGCTTTGGTCCTGGCTATGCGCTTTTCCAAAGGCCTACAGGGCTAGGAGGGCGCATGCATGCATGCACTGATGCACACATGGCTGTCAAGACAGGCAGGTCATAGACAGAGGCATAGCCACCCTAGGCCACTGTGGCTTCCAACTTCCAAGAACCCTCTCACCACCACCCTTCGACATTGATTTCCCTCCTACGCAGCTATAGCTCCCGTCCTATCCCTTTCCTCGCGCCATTGATTTCATCTCTTCTTCCTTGTCCTGGTCACATCAACATCAACGCAGCCACTGTCGCGCGAGAGAAAAAGGTCTCACATGGTCCTTTTGCAAGCCTCTCTCCTCACCCGTCGAGTGCTGTCTGTCACTGCGCAAGGGGCATCACACGCAGCAGCTGCACTGCGTGTGTATAAATGACCGCCTTGCTTCCTCCCATTCATATCTCACATCTTTGGTCAGTGACACTGAGAGAACCATCTTTGGTCGCGAGTCTTCTTGGTACTTGAAAGCTTCTTCTTCCTCTTGCTGTTGCTGCTGTTGTGAGGGTTTGCGATGGGAGTGGGGGGCACCTTGGAGTACCTGTCCGGGCTGCTGGGGGGCGGTGGAGGCCATGGCCATGGCCACGGCCACGGCAACAGGAGGAGGAGGAAGCAGATGCAGACGGTGGAGCTCAAGGTCAGCATGGACTGCGAGGGGTGCGAGCGCAAGGTCAAGAACGCCCTCTCCTCCATGAAAGGTTCCGCCTCTCTCTCTCTCTGCTCCTCTGCTCTTCTTCTTAGATCTTCTTAGAAAGAAAGAACAGACAAGGCGTGCACACGCTTCATAGTGCCTCTTGTTGCATCACATTTTTGATCTATCCACTCAGTTCAGTACTCACATTAGGAAATACAGTAGGAAGCATGCATAAATATGAACTGTATAAACCACAAAGAACTCTTCTTCTATCTATAAATGCTTTGGTCTGCTGTTCTACACGCGCCTTGATGCGAAAGAGGTTCCGACAAAGCAGGTATGATATGATTAGCGCCTTACTGGAATTGTAGTTGTCACGTCCTTACAAGAATGCTGTTTGCCCAAGAATGTACAGTAGGTTTCAATTTGGTAAAACCCCTCACTGAACAAAATGGAGGCCAATAGATTTGATTTTCCGAATGGAGGTTTCAGTTTGCTAAACACAATCTAGCACCGTGGCCTCGCTGATCATACGTAGCACGCGCATGCAAGATACGAAATATCTTTTCAAACATCTTTACTGCCTTTACGAATGTATCTTGCCTCACTTGAACAGGACATCATTTCTTATGAGCACATTTATGAAAGAAAACTGATTAAGTTCAATTAGTCATGAGCTGCGTTTTCATCTCCTTGAAAGGTTCTACTTCTATCTCTGCTCTGCTCCTCTGCTCGAGTGCACAGCTAGTTTAAAACAGAATCATGACGAATCTTGCTGCAGCACATTGGACTGTATTCATTGTTCACATCCAGCAGCATGTTCCTTGAAGCACAAATGCTCTATAACACAGTTTTGTCCGCCCCCTATATCTTTTGCAGAGACCATCTGTTCACCAGATATGAGTAGGAGATTTTTTTTTTGGCGCGTATGAGTAGGAGTTCTCTGACAAAGATTTTTATGTGTGTGTGTGACACAAACCAAAGTGGCTATGAACACAAGAATATATTCAAGGCGTACTACATCTGCCTGCAGGACAACGAAATCAGTTTTCCACATGGAGGGTTTAGTTTTCTGAACATAAAACCCACACACATCAATGATGTTTCTACATGCAGAAGCTGCATCAGATGGACCCCGATAATTTTGCATCTTTACTTTCTGAAACATTTACAACATCTGATTCTGAACCATAAGCTAATAGGTATATAATCAATAACGTCGACTTCACACTAGTGGATTAGCACTTGGATTAACCATGAGGTTTGTAATTTCAGGGGTCCGATCAGTGAACATCAACAGGAAGCAGCAGAAGGTGACGGTGGCGGGGTACGTGGAGGCCAGCAAGGTGCTGAGGAAGGCGCAGTCCACGGGGAAGAAGGCCGAGATCTGGCCCTACGTGCCCTACAGCCAGGTCAGCCAGCCCTACGTCGCCGGCACCTACGACAAGCGGGCCCCCGCCGGCTACGTCAGGAGCCAGGAGCCCGGCTACGGCAACGTGTCCGGCCAGGTCAGCAGGCAGGACGACCAGCTCACCGACATGTTCAACGACGACAACGCCAACTCCTGCGCCGTCATGTGATGCGACGAGAGAGTAAAAAAAAAACTTGTGCTGATGTTCTGCATGCGGCTAGTGATCCCTGTAAGGAAGTGTTGGACAATGTTTGCGAGTTCATCTCAAGTAGTAGCACTGAAGTAGTATGAATGTTACTAGTAGTTTGGAGTGCTGATTATGATCAGTGTTGACAATCCAACCCTCGGACTGTCACGGGCATGAGTCGAGAAACCCATGGATAGTTCGGGTAACTTGGTCTCGTGCAGAAGGACATCTCAATGGCCTGATCCCCTCTCTTCGCGCCTCGGTTTATTAGACCATCTCTAACCGATCTCCTGAAAAATAGAGGAGCGAAACTTAGGCCTTGTTTGGTTGCGAGGGATCATGGATCCCCGTCGTTTCCCTGGATGAGTAAACCATGAGTTTATTTCGGCCCGGTTTTTTTTCGCAGGCCCATTTGATGACAGCCGGGAGTGGCACTTCCGTCACCGACGCGCTCCAATTCCCTGGGTTGAAAACCATCGCCTCCTCCCATCGGAGAAACTTCCCCTGTCTCTATCACGACGCTGGCCGCTGCCTCTGCTTCTACACCGCGTCCTTTGCATCTGGATTATTCTCGTTGGACGGAAGGCCTTTTCACCTCTTCCTTTGCGTGAAATGACGACGGGGAACATTCACATCCATGGTTTTCTTATCCGTGGATTACGGTGCGCCAGAAAAATCTCTCCCGTGGTTTTTGTCCCCTGGCTATTGTCTCTTGACGACCAAACGAGGCCTTAGTGGAGTATTTTTTACTTCAATAAGTTTTGGCCGGACCTAGCCGGAGTAAAACTTGTATTAGGTTCAAACATTTCGTCGAACACTTGTTATGCGCCTCTGTGGCTAGCGGCGTCGATGGTGACCACGTTGGCTACGCTGGAGGGCACGCCATCAAGTTTTTAGAATTTCGACCAAAAAAGACCACACAGTCACTCTCCGGCAACGATGGTGACTACATGCTAGACAGCACCCCATCGATCTCGATCAAAATAGACCACACAGTGACCACCCTGCGGGCGCCTCTCATCACCTCGAACCCTTCCACGACCATGTCCTCCATGAACCACTTGGGCAACATGGCGCCGCCAGTGCTGAATCTGCTCTCCATGAACCACTTGGGCAACATGGCGCGGCCAGCGCTGAACCTGCTCTCCTGGAGGCCATAGAAGCCCGCCAAGGCCATGACCCTGGCTATTGTCTCCTGACGACCAAACGAGGCCTTAGTGGAGTATTTTTTTACTTCAATAAGTTTTGGCCGGACCTAGCCGGAGTAAAACTTGTATTGGGTTCAAACATTTCGTCGAACACTTGTTATGCGCCTCTGTGGCTAGCGGCGTCGATGGTGACCATGTTGGCTACGCTGGAGAGCACGCCATCAAGTTTTTAGAATTTTGACCAAAAAAGACCACACAGTCACCCTCCGGCAACGATGGTGACCACATGCTGGACAACACCCCATCGATCTCGACCAAAATAGACCACACAGTGACGACCCTGCGGGCGCCTCTCATCACCTCGAACCCTTCCACGACCATGTCCTCCATGAACCACTTGGGCAACATGGCGCGGCCAGTGCTGAACCTGCTCTCCATGAACCACTTGGGCAACATGGCGCGGCCAGCGCTGAACCTGCTCTCCTGGAGGCCATAGAAGCCCGCCAAGGCCATGATCCTCAACGCCAGGTCGGAGCTGGCCGGCGCCTAGTAGTCGCTAAAAAAAAAGAATTTGAACAAAAAGCCTAGTGCTAATGTCTATAGCACATGCCAACCCAGGGGATGCAATTGCGCTTTTTTTTACGACCGTGTCCTCATAGGGGATCTTTTCACTGCATTTGTTTTGGTCCGTGCGCACTTATCGGTGCTGGTCACGGCTGGGCTCGGAGACCATCTTTTCGTCTGTGTGCACTTTTTGGTGCTGGGTCACAGGTTGGGCTCTGTGGCCTCTTTTATTTGTGCTCTTTGGCATCTTTCGCAGCTGACAGCCGTGCATCATCCCCATGTTGGCGATGCAGTCCGTAGAATTCGACCTAATAAACTGGTCAAATCCTGATTAAACTCCCGGTATGGTACTAATCCGCGCAGCGATTTGCTCGGTGAATTTCACGTCCCGCGTGGGCCACCCTGGAAAACTCGGTTGAGGCCCAACTGGGCCCGTTCCCCTTCGATTCGTGCCGTCGCCGCAAAGTCTCTCCCTCGTCTGCTCTATGTCATCTCTCCAGATCCAGATCGAGGCGCCACCAAATGATCCACAAGTCCGGCCGGCGCAGTCCACGGGCAAGAAGGCCGAGATATGGCCTTACGCGCCCTACAGCTCAGCCAGCCCGGGGTGGCGGCCGCGCGGAGCCGGGTGATGCCGACGAGGAGCTTGTCGGCAAGGGTGCCGACGGGGGAGAAGATCGAGGAGAGGGATCGGATGGGGAAGCGGAACGGGTTGGAGAGCATGTGGAACAGCGTACAGCGACCCGCCCTCGCCGGCGCCGATGTATACGAGCGTGCCGGGGAAGAACGGCTGGAGGCGCAGCGCCTGGAAGTCGAGGAGGCGCTGGCACTCCGGGTACGCCGTGAGGAAGATCTGGAAGCCCCGGTCGAGCAGGTACCCGTCGACCTCGTCGGTGGCTACGCGGCCGCCGAGGCGGTCCGAGGCCTCCAGCAGCGTGAACGGCATGAAGAGGGAGGCCAGGTGGGTGGCCGCCGCGAGGCCCGCGAGCCCGCCGCCGACGATGACGGCCTGCTTGTCGGCCTGGTTCACGTTCACCGATGTCGCCGCGGCGGAGACGGCGAACCGGAGGGTGGCATGGCGGCGGGGGGTGGGATGCGCGGGGACGAGGAGGTGGGCGGCGTGGACACGCATTGGGGTTGCGGGTGCGGCGAGTGGCGGGAAGAGACCGGGCAGAAACGGGGAATCGTGACGGGGTACGGTTTGGGAGGTGTAGGCGGTTGTCCATGGAGTTGTGCTGATGTTCTGCATGCGGCTAGTGATCCCTGGAAGGAAGTGTTGGACAATGTTTGGGAGTTCGGCCCAGTTCTTTTGGGCAATTCTTCCATAATCTTGAAAATTCACCTTTCACCCAGCTTCTTCCAGAATTTTGTATCCATATTTTTTGTACAATCCTAGTTGTTCGAATCCTAACTAGTTAGGATTGTAAAAAAAATATGGGTTCAAGATTCTGGAAGAAGCTGGGTGAAGGGTTGATTCTCAAGATTATGGGAGAATCAGCCAAAAGAACTGGGCCTTCATCTCAAGTAGTAGTGCTGAAGTATGAATGTTACTACTTTTTTTAAAGGGGTGTTTTATTACTTAAACATTAAGTATTACACCGGCATTTTGCATAACTAAGCTGCACACAGACAAATAAGGTCTTGTCTCAAAAACAAAAAACAAAAAATACGAAATACAAGAGACACGTAGAGTCCGTATAACGCCTAAAGCGGAGGGAGTCAATCCTAAGATCGTGCTACCACCCATGTTGGGTAAAAGTGTCTCTCACCGTAGTCTCCAATCGTGTACACACCTCCATAAACAGGTTTCGATTCTCCACGCGTTGTAGGGAGGACCATAAACGAAGAGTCCCAATACATCTGTAGATAAGCTGCATCAGAGAAGTACTTTTACCATTAAAAACCTTATCATTTCTGCATAGCCAAAAAGCGATCAAATAACGGCAAACGCTCCCACCTTGAAAAGAGTTCTAAGCCTGTGATCAATCCCATATAAACAGTTGCCAAATACATTAGCAACACTACAAGGAAGATACAAGCCCGAAGCTTTTTGGATGACTGGCCGTATAGAATGAGCCAATTTGCATTGGAAGGATAAATGTTTTATTGTCTCATCATGGTGACAAAAAACACATTGTGGACTTCCATGTCAATTTCTCTTAATAAGGTTATCTTTAGTAAGAATGACTCCACGACGAAGATACCAAGCAAAGAATTTATTTTTAAGAGGTACCTTCATCTTTCAAATCTTCTTGTTATTATCAACTGGCACATCAGACTGGATTAACGCTCTATACATGGACTCCACTGAGAATTGTCCATTTCCATGGAGGTTCCACCGGAATACATCAGACCCATGTGTCAATTGCACCGTGGATAACTGCTGGAGCAGGATGTTCCAAGATTGGAGTCTGGGTCCAAACAAATCTCTTCTGAACGTCACATTTGGTGGAAATGATTCCATTACCGCGGTGATAGTATCGTCCTTGTGACGCACAATGTTGTATAGAGCCGGATATTATTCCCGAAGTGTGGCTTTTCCTAGCCACTTGTCCTCCTAGAATCTAATTTCCGAGCCATCATTAATCGAGAAGGATCCATAGTAGAAGAGATATTTCTTCATAGCCACTAGACCCGCCAAAAAGCGGGAATCCTCAGGCTTCCACTATAATTGAGGTAGCGCCTTGGAACCCACATATTTTCTCCTTAAGAGGGTTTGCCATACACCATCTTCCGTCAGTAATTTAAACAACCATTTGCCTAGGAGGGCCCTATTCTTAACCTCAAGGTAATGAATGCCCAACCCGCCTTGGTCTTTGGGACAGCAAACCACACTCCATTTAGCCAGTCGATATTTCTTTCTCTCGCTATCTCCTTGCCAAAAGAATCTTGATCAGAAATAATGCAATCTATGTAAAACTCCTTTCGGCAACATGAAGGAGAAACTCATATATAGCACCATATTACTTAGTACTAAATTTATAAGGACCAATCTTCCAATCAAAGACAACAGTTTACCTTTCCAACTACTAAGTCTTTTTTGCAGTCTCTCCTTGGTGTGTTTCCATTCAGCATTTGTGAGTATCCGATAATGTATCGGTATCCCCAAATATGTGATTGGAAACTGGCCTAGCCCGCATCCGAATAGTTCAGCATACAGGCGGGCCTCGTCTTGAGCGTCGTCAAAGCATTCACTTTTATGAAAATTGATCTTAAGGCCCCGAGAGTTGCTCAAAAGCTGATAAAATCAGTTTCATATTTCTCGCTTTCTCGAGGTCACGATCCATGAAGAGAATCGTATCGTCGTCTAAAGTATAGAGAGAGCATCATCAACTAGATGATTTACTACCCCATCAATTTGGCTATCAACCTTGGCACGCTCAATCATGACCGCTAGCATATCCGCCACTATATTGAATCGCATGGGCAATAACGAGTCACCTTGTTGCAATCCCTTCTTCCTTTGGAAATAGTGTCCAACGTCATCATCGACCTTAATGGCAACACTACCTCCAGAAACGATGCTACGGATCATAGCGCGCCACTCTGTAGAAAATGCTTTCATTCTTAGAGCCTATTACAGAAAGGGCCACTTGACTTTGTCATAAGCCTTTTCAAAGTCTATTGTGAGTACCACCCCACTAAACTTTTTCTGGTGTTATTCATGGACTGTTTCATGAAGGATAAGAACTCCATCTAGCATGTGTCTGCCTTGCATAAAAGTTGTCTGTGAAGGACGAACCACATGTTCAGCAACTGAAATTGGCCTAATAGTCACAACCTTCGTGAATATTTCAAAACTAACATTAAGGAAGCAAATAACTCTGTATTGTTGTATCCTTTCAGCCTCACTAATCTTAGGTAATAAAATAATCTCACCAAAGTTTAAGCGAAACAATTCTTGGTGGCCAACATGAAGGGCGCTAAACAAAAGTAGGAGATCTGATTTGATGACTTCCCAGAAGTTCTGATAGAACTCTGCGGGAAAACCATCTGGACCTGGGGCTTTGTTATGCTCCATTAGGAAATCCGCCTTTCTAACTTCCTCCTTCGAGTATGGGGCTATTAGAAGGTTGTTTTCCTTCAGAGACCTGGGGGATGTCATCTATTCGGGATTCATCCATCGAGAAGTTCCCTTCCTATGGTGCTCTGAACAGATTTTTGTAATAATTAGTGATATAAGATTTAAGTTGCTCATGCCCCTCAATCGTGCCCTCATCCTGTTGTAGGGAATGAATAATTTTCTTTCGGTGTCTGCCATTGGAGACTCCATGGAAATATCTAGTATTTGAATCACCTTTTAGGATAAACTGAGAGTTAGAATGTTGGTACCATTTGAGTTCCTCTTCACGCAGCATGCTCTATCTGTGCATTCGAATGATTCTTGATCTCGATTTCATGCTCAGATAGAGGTCTAACCTCTGCCAAAGCTTCTAATTCATCAATGATAGATGAAAGACGAAGCTTCTCCTTTTTGAGGATATCCACGGTATGCCTAGCCCAGCTACCAAGGAATTTATGTAATGCATGCATTTTGGTATTCCATCTATGTATTGGGGTACGCTTGGCCACCGGTTTATCCCACACCTCCTTGACCATGTCATGGAAGCCATCCCGAAGCAACCACCCAAGTTCGAGCTTGAACTTGCATCTATGTTGTGGTCATGGCAAACCAGTAGTTAGGAGAATGGGTGTGTGGTCTCATATAGCCTCGATACGAGGTAGAGCACGAACAAACACCATAGGAAATTTGGATTTCCAGTCGGTATCCATTAAAAATCGATCTAGTTTCTCATATGTCGTTTCCGGAAGACTGTTCGCAAGTGAATTGTTTTCCAGTCATGGAAACCTCTCATAGATCTAGACTTCGGTGACAATGTTGAAAAGGAAAGGCCAATGATTATCAAACCTATCGTGGCTTTTCTCATTTGGAAATCGAAGCAAATTGAAATCCCCACCTATAAGAGTGGGATAGGGATTATCTTTCGCCAGATTAACCAATTCATGGAGAAAATCGGCCTTGAGCACATCCTAGGCTGCCCCATACATGGCGACGAGGGTCCATGTGAAGTTGTCGGCCTTGTTGCGAATATGGAGTTTAACATGAAACTCACCATCCGAACTAGCCAAAACATCCATAGTCCCTATATTTACGCCAAGTAAAATGCCCCCAGAATGACCTCTAGGCGGTCATGAAACCCAAGTAAAGTCTATCCCGCCCGAAATATGGTTAAGAAGACTCACTTAGAAATCACTTCTCCCCATTTCAGAGATAACCAAAAAATCTGAATTGTATTCCCTTTTACATTCCGCAGTGAATAAATGTTTAGCCAAGTCAAGACCTCTGCTATTAAAAACATTCCATTCATGAGGAAACAATAGGAGATTTAGAATGCTTCGCCCTCTTATGGGACTTACTAACTTTTTTCGAACATGTGACCTTTGATTTACGTCCGGATGTTGTAAGCTCAATCAATGAACTAATCCCGATTTCATCTAGACCCCATCCGAAACCACTAAATGAGAGAGTAGTTGACCATCTGATGTGGCATGCATCTCCTTCTCATCAGTATGGGAGGCATAAGACTTGCTAGAAATACGTGGATTGACTTTTAATCGGTCATATTCCATGTGTTTCAAAGCGTTCGTCGAAATAGAAATATCCTTCTCATTCTTTCAAAGACTAATACCTAAATTATTTAACTTAGAAACAATGGCAATATTGGAAAAAGCTAGAAAGGATTTGGGTGACGAGGTAATACCTTGATTGTCGAGGTTGTGCGTTGTTTTACGCCGCATAGCCTTAGCAAAGGAGTCCTCCTTTGTGTCCTGATAACCCACAAGTGTAGGGGATCACAACAGCTTTCAAGGGTAAAGTATTCAACCCAAATTTATTGATTCGACACAAGGGGAGCCAAAGAATATTCTTGAGTATTAGCAGTTGAGTTGTCAATTCAACCACACCTGGATAACTTAGTATCTGCAGCAAAGTATTTAGTAGCAAAGTAGTATGATAATAAAGGTAACAGTAGCAAAAGTAATATTTTTGGTTTTGTAGTGATTGTAACAATAGCAACGGAAAAGTAAATAAGAGAAGCACAAGATCTGAAAAGCTCGTAGGCATTGGATCAGTGATGGATAATTATGTTGGATGCGATTCCTCATGTAATAGCTATAACATAGGGTGACACAGAACTAGCTCCAGTTCATCAATGTAATGTAGGCATGTATTCCGAATATAGTCATACGCGCTTATGGAAAAGAACTTGCATGACATCTTTTGTCCTACCCTCCCATGGCAGCGGGGTCCTAGCGGAAACTAAAGGATATTAAGGCCTCCTTTTAATAGAGGATCGGAACAAAGCATTAGCACATAGTGAATACATGAACTCCTCAAACTATGGTCATCACCGAGAAGTATCCCGATTATTGTCACTTCGGGGTTGTCGAATCATAACACATAATAGGTCACTATAGACTTGCAAGATAGGATCAAGAACACACATATATTCATGAAAACATAATAGGTTCAGATCTGAAATCATGGCACTCGGGCCCTAGTGACAAGCATTAAGCATAGCAAAGTCATAGCAACATTAATCTCAGAACATAGTGGATACTAGGGATCAAACCCTAACAAAACTAACTTGATTACATGGTAAATCTCATCCAACCCACACCGTCCAGCAAGCCTATGATGGAATTACTCACGCACGGCGGTGAGCATCATGAAATTGGTGATGGAGGATGGTTAATGATGACGACGGCGACGAATTCCCCTCCACGGAGTCCCGAACGGACTCCAGATCAGCCCTCCCAAGAGAGATTAGGGCTTGGCGGCGGCTCCGTATCGTAAAACGCGATGAAACTTTCTCTCTAATTTTTTCTCCGCGAGACGGAATATATGGAGTTGGAGTTGAGGTCGGTGGAGCCTCAGGAGGCCCACGAGACAGGGGGCGCGCCCCCATCCTCGTGGACAGGGTGTCGGCCCCTGGTCTTGATTCTTTCGCCAGTATTTTTTATATTTTCTAAAAGGTGCCTCCGTGGATTTTTAGGACATTCCGAGGACTTTTGTTTTCTACACATAAAACAACATCATGGCAGTTCTGTTGAAAACAACGTCAGTCCGGGTTAGTTTCATTCAAATCATGCAAGTTAGAGTCCAAAACAAGGGCAAAAGTGTTTGGAAAAGTAGATACGTTGGAGACGTATCAACTCCCCTAAGCTTAAACCTTTGCTTGTCCTCAAGCAATTCAGTTGATAAACTGAAAGTGATAAAGAAAAACTTTTACAAACTCTATTTGCTCTTGTTGTTGTAAACATGCAAAGCCAGCATTCAGGTTTCAGCATATATTATGAACTAACCATACTCACAATAACACCTCGGTCTCACAATTACTCATATCAATAGCATAATCAGCTAGCGAGCCATAATAATAAAACTCGGATGACAACACTTTCTCAAAACAATCATAACATGATATAACAAAATGGTATCTCGCTAGCCCTTTCTGAGACCGCAAAACATAAATGCAGAGCACCTTTAAAGATCAAGGACTGACTAGAGATTGTAATTCATGGTAAAAGAGATCCAGCCAAGTCATACCCAATGTAAACCAATAATAATGGATGCAAATGACAGTGTGCTCTCCAGCGGGTGCTTTTTAATAAGAGGGTGATGACTCAACATAAAAGTAAATAGATAGGCCCTTCGCAAAGGGAAGCAGGGATTTGTAGAGGTGCCAGAGCTCGATTTAAAATAGAGATTGAATAACATTTTGAGCGGGATACTTTCGATGTCAACGCAACAACTATGAGATGGCTGTATCTTCCATACTACATGCATTATAGGCAGTTCCCAAATAGAATGGTAAAGGTTTATACTCCCCCAACCACCAACAAGCATCAATCCATGGCTTGCCCGAAACAACGAGTGCCTCCAACTAATAACAGCCCTGTGGGAGTTTTGTTTAATTATTTTGATTTGCTTTGATCTTTTTGGATCATGGGACTGGGCATCCCGGTTACCGACCCTTTCTCGTGAATTAGGAGTAGAGTCCACTCCTCTTGAGAATAACCCACCTAGCATGGAAGATATAGGCAGCCCTAGTTGAAACATGAGCTGCTCGAGCATACAAAACAGAATTTCATTTGAAGGTTTGGAGTTCGGCACATACAAATTTACTTGGAACGGCAGGTAGATACCGCATATAGGAAGGTATGGTGGACTTATATGGAACAACTTTGGGGTTTAAGGAGTTTGGATGCACAAGCAGTATTCCCACTTAGTACAAGTGAAGGCTAGCAAAAGACTGGGAAGCGACCAACTGAGAGAGAGAGACAATAGTCATGAACATGCATTAAAATTAATTCACATCGAGTACAAGCATGAGTAGGATATAATCCACCATAAACATAAATATCGTGAAGGCTATGTTGATTTGTTTCAACTACATGCGTGAACATGTGCCAAGTCGAGTCACTCAATTCATTCAAAGGAGGATACCATCTCATCATACCACATCATAATCATTCTAATAGCATGTTGGCACGCAAGGTAAACCATTATAACTCATAGATAATCAAGCATGGCACAAGCAACTATAATCTCTAAGGGTCATTGCAAATATGTTTACTTCATAATAAGCTGAATCAGGAACGATGAACTCATCATATTTACAAAAACAAGAGAGGTCGAGTTCATACCAGCTTTTCTCATCATATATCATCATTATTGCCTTTCACTTGCACGACCGAACGATGTGTATAATAATAATAGTGCACGTGCATTGGACTAAGCTGGAATCTGCAAGCATTCAACTCAAGAGAGAAGATAAAGCAATATGGGCTCTAAGTTAAATAAACAATCATGCATATGAGAGCCACTAAACATTCTCAATATGGTCTTCTACTCTCGACCCCCAAAGAAAAGAAAAGAAAATAAAACTATTTACACGGGAAAGCTCCCAACAAGTAAAAGACGAACGAGAAATCTTTTTGGGTTTTCATTTTAATTCTACTACAAGCTTGGAAATTAAACTAACTCATTTTTTGGTTTTTCTTAAGGTTTATCAAACACACAAGAAGAAAATTAAAAAAAGAAAATTAAACTAGCATGGATAATACAATGAAAGACTATGAGCACCGACGACTAGAATGGTGTGTGAACATGAATGTAAAGTCGGTGAGAAATACGTACTCCCCCAAGATTAGGCTTTTGCCTAAGTTGGTCTAATGCAAGGGTAGCCTGGCTGATATCCGTAGTTGTAACTGGGGTCGTACTGAGATGCAGCAGAGAATGCCTCCTGAGCTGCGGCATGCTGACGAGCCGCCTCGGCTCTCCTATCGTGTTCAGCTGCTTCCTCCCTGGTAACAACATATCTTCCTTTTGCCTGGTAATCAAAAAGGAGAGGAGCAGGAAGAGTAACATGGACAGGGTTGCGCCTGTCAAAGATTAGTCGACACTGGAGGAATTGTTCATTTGTACTAAGAAAATGATGTTGGACCATAGCGTTATAGTCTAAATAAGAAGGAGGTAACATCATATCCCCCTCTCGTGGGGTTATACCAAGATAATTTGCCACACGTGTCGCATAAATTCCTCCAAATAAATCTCATGCACTACCATTATTATGCAACCTACGAGCAACTATTGCCCCCAAGTTATAATCTTTATAACTAACACGGCACTCTTGAGGACACAAAGATCAGGGACACACATATGACATGCTTCCTCTTTACCGTTAATGCATCTACCAATGAAGAGAGCAAAATAATGTATAGCAGGAAAATGAATGCCCTCTATGGTAGCTTGTGCTATGTCCCTAGATTCTCCCACAGTAATACTAGCAAGAAAGCCTCTAAATTCTGATTTGTGGGGATCATTAATATCTCCCCACTGCGGAATTTTTGCAAGCAGTTGTACAATCCTTTAAGTCCATGGTATAAGATGTATCATAAATATCAAATAGGACACTCGGAGAATTACGGGTACATTTATATTTAAACCTTCGCACAAATGAATCAGTCAATTGATAGTACTGAGGACACTTATCTTGTAAGAAGTCCTCCAGATTAGCATTACGCACATACGCGTCAAATTCTTCCTTAAAGCCTGCTTCGACCATAAAATCATCGGATGGCCACTCACAAGCTCGTACATCTGCGTCCCTTGGTAATTCAACGTCTTGCTCACATATAGCAATCCTGGGTCCTTTCTTTACCGAGGAACCACCTTGGTACATTCTCCTAGACATAATTCTTTTTCTGAAAAATTTCTGAAATTTTAGTAACTTCAAAATAAAAGTGAATAAAACTAAAAAAGATTGATAGCAACTACTCCTACAAGTGCCTAGAGCTTATATCAAGCATTAGAATTACTTGGGACCTCATAAATTTAACATACAAGCTCAAGAACATGGTCACCTATGCAGCAAAAATTTGCAATGAATAAAGCACTATAACAAAAACTAATTGGACCAATGGAGGAGTTACTTACCAAGAAACAATCGCCCAAAGCAGTTTTGTGAATGGACCTTTGAGCAAGGAGATCGAAAATCGCAGTAAAATGAGCTAGAACTCGTGCTTGAGATGGATGGGGATTTTTTGGGAAGAAGATGGAGTGTGTGGGTGCTGGCATAAGTGGAGGGGGGCCACCAGGGGCCCACGAGATAGGGGGGCGTGCCCAGGGAAGGTGGGCGCGCCCTCCACTCTCGTGGCCTGGTGCTTGCCCCTCTTGCAGTGATTTCAGTGCCTAAAATCCTCAAATATTCCATAAAAATCATACTAAATTTGCAGGGTATTTGGAGCACTTTTATTTTCGGGATATTTTTTATTGCACGGATAATTCAAAAAATAGACGAATAATACTATTTTTGCTTTATTTATTCTAAATAACAGAAAGTAAAAAGAGGGTACAGAAGGTTGTGCCTTCTAGTTTCGTCCATCTCAAGATCATCAAAATGAATCCACTAACAAGGTTGATCAAGTCTTGTTAACAAACTCATTCCATATAACACGGAACCGGAGAAATTTCGAAAAACACTAAGTTACCTCAACGGGGATATGAACATCCCCAACAATAAGAATATCATAGTTTTTCTTGACAGTAGGGAGAGGAAATTCAAAACCTCCAATAATGATAGTTGGAACTTTTCCAATAGAATTGATGCTATGAACTTGAGATTGTTTCCTCGGAAAGTGTACCATATGCTCATTACCATTAACATGAAAAGTGACATTGCCTTTGAAAGATCGTGGATGTCGCCTAGAGGGGGAGGGGGTGAATAGGGGTTTTAAAATAATTACGGTACATGCTTGAACAAATGCGGAATAAACCTAACAGTTAATTTGTCAAGCACAAAACCTACAACAACTAGGCTCACCTATGTGCACCAACAACTTATGCTAAGCAAGATAAGCAACTATGTGATAGCAAGATATATGACAAGGAACAAAATGGCTATCACAAAGTAAAGTGCATAAGTAAAGGGCTCGGGTAAGAGATAACCGAGGCACGCGGAGACGACGATGTATCCCGAAGTTCACACCCTTGCGGATGCTAATCTCCGTGTTGATGTACTAGAGTAGGGGTACCCTAGTATCCCGAACTTGTGCACGGGCAGTCGCAGCACCCCGCGGCAAGGCTTGCCGGGTGACCGCCAAGGTCCTCCGTGGTTCCTTTGGAGCCATTCAAGAACAAAGTATTCAAGCTAAGAAGACAAGGCCCCGGCAAGAGGAGCTTGCCGGGAAGGCCAACCGAGGCATCTCAAGGAACTTGCCGCGACGCGCCACGCGTCCCGGCAAGGCCCAGTGAGCGACAAGCTTCCGGACGCGACAAGACAACCACTCTGTACCCGCGCTCCAGCGCATCCACCAACGTGTCGCCCTGGGACCTTTCCAGGCGCGCGTGGCAAGAAGCTATGCAGCCAGCGGTGCGAGGTGGCAAGCGACGCTGACAAGATTGCCATCGTGGCAAGCGGTGGCGCCCCTGACGGTCCCTTTTTGCACTGTTTGGGTGACACAGACGGGCATTTAATGCCTTTGTCCCCTGCTGTCAGGGTTAGGTATGATCCACTGTTCAAGTAGTTGTACCAACCGCAACACTTTTCCATTTTTGCCCTTGTCTGCGTTGCCACCTGTCGGTGACCCCTTGAACATATAAAAGGAGGCCCATGCGCAACGTAGAGGGGGGTTCGAAGGCAGAAAACACTCACGCTCGGTCTCGTTAGCAGCTAGTGTGTACTGTAGCACTCAGCGGTCCCGAGCAAGAACTCAATATACTCAGACATGCAGCAGTAGGAGTATTATCTCTCCGGAGAGCTCCGAAGCTGGGTAAAACCGCTCGTGTGCTCCGCCTCGATCCGCTCTTCGTGCGATCTCCGCCCCCCGCCGAACCGAAAGGGGCTCGGTCCGCCGGTCCTATAGGTGTCCGTGGATTCGTTTCCCACGACATCTTTGGCGCGCCAGGTAGGGGGCGTCGAGGCTGTGTGAACCTGATCCGGCGTTCGCACGAGCTAGATCTTCATCTTCTTCATCGACATGCCACCGAAGAAGAAGGCTTCAGAGGTGGCTGCTCCGTCCACGTCGATCCCACCACCACCGGAGCAAACGGGTGGTGGGGTAGACGCTGGCGGAAGAACGGGCGTCGACGAGGGAGCTCACGGTGCTGCCAGGTCCAAGGACAAGGCCGCGCAGACCTCGGCGTCCGTACATGCACCGCGCCCATCCCAGGAGGCGCAGGACCGACAGCGTCATGGTACTCGTGGTACCATACGTTCGTTGGACCAAGATCGAGCCAGTGGATCTCGAGGTGCTCAAGACCAGCATGCACGCCAACATGCTGGCACGAGCAAGACACGGTCGCCTGGACGGGATACTGCTCCTTCTAACATAGTTAGAAGTCTGAGCATATCCCGCTCCTCGCACCGTTCGCCACTGCCACCCACCACTCCAGCAGAAGCTTTAGCGCGAGCTCAACTGCTCCTGGATTACCCTCCAACGGCGGACAAGATCGACGAATGGAGGGCCACCATACAGAGTCTCATCGGCTTCGCCAACGGCGACACTCCACGGCAGCCGGGTACATCGCAGCCGCGACAAGATTGCCAGGCACGAGCCGATGGTGACAAAACCGGTGGGGGTGCAACCACCGTGCACTCTCCGCCCCGAAGGCCAAGATCGCCGACTCGCCGGATCTACCTCCACAACGACTCCACCGCGTCATCAGATCCACGAGCTCGTCGCGATCAGCGCCAAGTTCTTCACGAACGACAGCAAGAAGACGCTCGTACTCGCATTGAGCGCCGAAGAGAAGCGCGGCGTAAATCAGACCAGCGCGCTGGGCCCTCTATCGACATGCATGCGCCAGGGGAACCAGGCGACTTGCCGTACGCGGTAGGTTGCCCTGCGTTCACTCATGAGCTGCGGAAGTCCAGTGGCCCAGCACGAAGAATTTCAAGCCAGACGTACCAGAGAAGTACGACCGCAAGTCGCATCAGTCGGAGTTCCTCAGCATCTACACCATCGTGGTGCAAGCTGCCGAGGGGCGAGACGACAAGATCCTTGCCAACTACTTCCCGCTGGTGCTCAAGCCCAATGTCAGGTCCTGGCTCATGCACTTGCCGGACAACTCCATATCCTCCTGGGCAGACCTGTGCCATCAGTTTGTCGGCGCCTTTACAGGCGGCCACAAACCTCATGGCCAAGAGAGCGACCTTCATATACTCGCCCAGAAGGAAGGAGAGTCCCTGCGCAAGTACATTCAGAGATTCAGCCGTGTACAGCACAACATCCTAGATGCCCACCCTGCCGCGGTCATCAGCGCGTTCCATCAGAACATGCGAAACCGCAGGATGCGGGAGGAGATGGCGATGTGCAAGATCAGAGACGTCAGTGAGCTATATGCCCTGGCCGACAAGTGTGCACGTGCTGAAGAAGGGAGGAAACTCCCCGGAGAGAATACAGGAGCAGGGGGATTTGACAGCGAGGATGCCGCCTCGGCAAAGAAAAACCGGCGGCGGAACAACAGGAAGAAGAAAGGCAAAGATGTGCTAATCGTTGAGCAGTCCGGCAACGGAGGTGGCGCCAAGGAAGCCGAAGCTACTATGGCGGTCGCCGACAAGCAGGACGGCACCAACAAGCAGTACTGGAAGATCCACCGCACCAAGGGCCATGACCTCCAGAGCTGCAAGAAGGTCGAGCAGCTTGTCAAGCAGCAAAAGGCTGAATACGAGCGATGCGACAAGGAGAAAACCCAAGAAGGTGCTGGAGGATCCGGCAAGAAACGTCCCGGCCGAGGAGGACGCCGCGGCAAGGCCAAGCAGCGGCAAGGAGACAGACCTCCCCGCGGCCGCGACAAGGATGAAGATGACGACGACGATGAAGATATGGATGATGACGAGACCGATGAGCAGGAGTTCCAGAAAGCCACAGAGGTCCTGTGCGTTGACGGTGGTGCTTCTCTGCATACTTCACACCGCCAGCTCAAGCAGTGGGTGCGGGAAGTCAATGTGGCAGAACCACCCGTCGAGTCACGCAAGCCTCTGAAATGGTCCAGCACGCCTATCATCTTTGATATTGAGGACCACCCTGATCGCATAACAGCGGTCGGGTGCTTGCCGATGTTGGTTTCGCCAACTATCCGCAAGCTCAAGGTCACTAAGATGCTAGTTGACGGCGGGGCCGGCTTGAACCTGATCTCCTCCGTGGTGCTCTAGAAACTCCAGATCCCTGACAGCGAGCTCGAAGAGACCGGCACATTCCAAGGAATTAATCCGGGAAGGAGCAAGCCGAAGGGAAAGATCACGTTGCCGGTGACATTTGGCAGCGAGTTGAACTTCAGGACTGAGAGGGTCACTTTCGACGTTGCTGACTTTCCATTGCCTTACAATGGGATACTCGGCCGTCCAGCACTCGCCAAATTCATGGCAGCCTCTCACTATGCATACAACATGCTGAAGATGCCAGGCCCGATAAGTGTCATCTCTGTCCCTGGCGACAAGAAGGATGCTCTTATCTGCGCCGACAAGATCTACCGGGAAGCAGCAGCCACAACAGATCGCAAGTCACTTGCCGATGAAGCTCCCGGGGGGAAGAAGAAGACCAAGTCCGGCAAGTGCTCAGATGCCCACTCCGGCAAGCGCACCTCTTCGGAGTGCTGCGCTACCGTCGAGGACGCACCATCGAGCTCCACGGCAAGCATAAGAAGACAATGGCAGCTCCGCCAGAGACCAAGAAGGTGTCCGCCAAGGAGGACGACACTAGTGGTACCTTCACCATCAGTGCCACTCTCGACCCTAAATAGGAAAGCGCGCTCGTTGCTTTCCTGTGGGCGAATGTCGACGTGTTTGCGTGGAGACTGTCTGACATCCCCGGTGTTCCTAGGAAAGTAATCGAGCACCATCTTGCCGTCTGTCCTCATGCGCGGCCCGTCAAGCAGAAGGTCAAGAAACAAGCAGTGGAGCGCCAAGAATTCATCGCAGAAGAAATCAAGAAGTTGGAAGCAGCAGGCCTTGTCAGAGGAGTGCTCCATCCTACGTGGTTGGACAATCCTGTAGTCCTGCGCAAGGCAAACGGGAAATGGAGGCTTTGTATAGACTTTACCAATGTCAATAAAGCTTGTCCCAAAGACCCATTTCCCTTGCCGCGCATTGACCAGATTGTTGACTCCACGGCCGGATGTGACTTGCTTTCATTTCTTGACGCATACTCAGGATACCATCAGATCTTCATGGCAGAAGAGGATGAGGAAAAGACCGCATTCATCACTCCATGTGGCACATACTGTTTCATATGGATGCCTTTCGGTTTAAAGAATGCTGGTTCAACATTTGCAAGGGTAGTCCATGACGCTTTTGAGCCACAAATGCACAGAAATGTGGAAGCCTACATGGATGACATAGTGGTCAAGAGCAAGGACAAGGCAACTCTGATTCAGGATTTATACGAAACCTTTGCAAATCTGCACAAGATCAACCTCAAGCTTAACCCCGAGAAGTGTGTGTTTGGAGTCCCCTCCGGCAAGCTTCTCGGGTTCTTCGTGTCTCAGCGGGGAATTGAAGCCAATCCCGACAAGATCAAGGCCATTGAGCAGATCGAAGCACCAAAGCGCGTCAAGGATGTATGAAGACTTGCCGGTTGCGTGGATGCTCTCAGCAGGTTTATCTCTAAGTCTGCTGAGCGCGCCCTGCCATTTTTCAAAATATTGAAAAAGGCAGGTCCAATGAAATGGACTCCGGAAGTGGAGGCTGCGCTGCAGGACTTAAAGAGATACCTGTCCTCCACTCCAACACTTGTCGCACCTAAGCCACAAGAGAAGTTGCTGCTGTATATAGCGGAAACCAATCAAGTGGTTAGTGCTGCGTTAGTAGCGGAGAGGGAGGCGGATGATGAGCTAGCAACCACGGCAGATGCATCCAGCGACAAGCAGGGGGCTTCACCGACAAGCTGTGGTCCCGACAAAGATGGATCTGCGCAGGCGCATGAGGAGATACAGAAGAAAATGGTGCAGCGCCCGGTTTACTTTGTCAGTTCCCTTCTGCAGGGGGCTAGGTCGAGGTACTCTGGTGTGCAGAAATTGCTTTTCGGCCTTCTCATGGCCTCGAGAAAGCTGCGCCATTACTTCCAAGCACATGAGATCACAGTTGTCACTCGTTTTCCGCTGAAAAGGATACTGCAGAATCCAGAAGCAACAGGCAGGATTGTCGAGTGGGCACTGGAACTGTCAAGCTTTGGCCTCAAGTTTGAGAGCACTTCAACTATCCAAAGCAGAGCATTGGCATAATTCATAGCAGAGTGGACGCCAACACCAGATGAAGAAATTCCAGAAACAAGCATCCCCGTCAAGGAGGCAAGCAAAGAGTGGCTGATGTACTTTGATGGTGCCTTTTCGCTGCAAGGCACCGGTGCGGGCGTGCTACTTGTTGCGCCCACCGGAGAGCACCTCAAGTACATAGTCCAGATGCACTTTCCCAAGGAGCAAGCAATGAACAATACCGCAGAGTATGAAGGTTTGCTTGCCGGTCTCAGGATTGCAGCAGACCTTGGGATCAAGAAGCTCATTGTCAGGGGTGGCTCGCAGCTTGTCGTCCGCCAAGTGAACAAGAATTATCAGAGTCCGTTGATGGAAGCTTACGTTGATGAAGTGAGAAAGTTAGAAGAGCACTTTGACGGCCTATAGATGGAATATGTTCCAAGAGCTCAGAACGACATTGCCGATAGCCTGTCAAAGTGCGCCGCACTTAAGTTACCTGTGGAACCAGGGATCTTTGTGCTCAAACTGACTCAACCGTTTGTAACGCCATCAACTGGACAGAGCAAGAAGAGGAAGTTGATTTCTGGTGACTATTTTCCGGCAGAGCTCCCCGAAGCCGCCGCCAAGAAGGTCCCCAAGATCAACACCAAGGGTGCTGAGGAGCAGTCTGCTCCGGCAAGCCCTAGGGTTTGTTCCGTCGAAGCAGACGCTCCCGACAAGTTTTGCTCCGGCAAGCTTGCCGGGGAACGTCAAGCTCCGGCTGAGCCACAGGTTCTCGCCGTAGAAGCGGATGTTCCCGCAGCAGCATATATGCCTTTAGTCCTTGTTGTCGAGCCGCAAGCTCCAGCATTGGCACAGCAGATTGTCCGTTTCCTTCAGACAGGAGAACTTCCCGAAGAGCAAGAAGAAGCGAAAAGAGTAGCCCGGCAGTCAAGTATGTACTAGTTTGTCAACAACACACTGTACAGAAGAAGACTCAACGGTGTGAAATTAAAGTGTATTCACCGGGAAGACGGACAAAAGCTGTTGGCAGAGATACATGGAGGCATATGTGGTCACCACATTGGCGCAAGAGCACTTGCCGGCAAAGCATTCCGGCAAGGTTTCTTTTGGCCGACAGCCCTCCAGGATGCAACTGCACAAGTAACCAAGTGTGAAGCGTGCCAGTTCCATTCCAAGCAGATACACCAGCCAGCTCAAGCTCTCCAGACGATCCCTTTATCCTGGCCATTTTCGGTCTGGGGGCTCGATATCCTCGGCCCCTTTCCCCGAGCTGTCGGGGGCTTTGAGTACTTGTACATTGCAATCGACAAGTTCACAAAGTGGCCGGAAGTGGAAGCAGTGAGGAAGGTGACAGCACAGTTAGCAGTCAAGTTCTTCAGGTCGATTGTCTGCCGCTTCGGGATCCCTAACAGGATCATCACCGACAATGGCACGCAATTCACGAGCCGCACCTTCATGCAGTACGTCCAAGATCTTGGCGCCAAGGTCTGCTTCGCTTCTGTTGCTCATCCGAGAAGCAACGGTCAAGCGGAGAGGGCAAATGCTGAAGTGCTGCGCGGGCTCAAGACCCGGACTTTCGACAGGCTGCACAAGTGCGGAAAGAACTGGATCGAGGAGCTGCCGGTGGTTCTTTGGTCGATCAGGACGACGCCAAATCGAGCCACTGGCCAGACACCTTTCGCTCTAGTCTATGGAGCAGAGTCAGTTCTCCCCACGGAACTCGTATACGGGTCACCTCGAGTGCTCGCTTATGATGAGCTTGAGCAAGAGCAGCTGCGACAAGATGACGCGCTGCTCCTTGAGGAGGACCGTCTTCAGGCTGTTGTACGAGCTGCTCGCTACCAGCAAGCTTTGCGCCGCTACCATAGCCGCAAAGTTAATGCCAGAAGTCTCGAGGAAGGCGACCTTGTTCTTCGGCGTGTTCAGTCCGCCAAGAATTCCAACAAGTTGACGCCGAAGTGGGAAGGCCCTTACCGGGTGAAATGAGTCACTAGGCCTGGCGCTGTCCGCCTTGAGACCGAAGATGGCTTTCCGGTGAGCAACTCCTGGAACATTGAGCATCTTCGTAAGTTTTACCCGTAGGGCGCGGTTGCCGGAACCTGTTCCAGCAACCACCTTTTGTACAAGTCTTGCCGCTGTTGCATGTAATCCTTTGTACAAAGCCGGGCGCAGACCCCGTGCATAAGTAAAGCTCATGTGCTCCGCACATCTTGTCAATTTCATGCTTTCTATTTTTTGCATGTGTTATCTGACACTTTGTGCAGCGCCTACCCTCGGTAAGCAATAATGAGCCGTAAGGCTCCATATCTTTATTTTCTCTTCTTTCTCTTTCTCAAAGAAAGGAAGGTTCCCTCGCCCACAAGTTTGCCGGGGGGAAAGGAGAAGATAATGGTGTGGACCAGGTGTCGTTCAAGAAAGTTTCGCCTTACCGGGAAGCAAACGACAGAAAAGCTAAGTTGCCAAAGTTTGAGCAATCAGTTTTAAATTTTTTAAGTTATCTTCCTCGAACGACCGTGCTTTGTATGGAAAACCTGTGCGCGAAGGAACCAACTCCTAGCTAGTTGCGCCCTTACTTTGTTTCGAGTCCGCTCAACAACTTAAGTGAGCTGCGACTAGTTGCGACAAGGTTTCTTGTCGGTGGCGGCACCGCCAGCAGGCTGCTGACGTCCCGCACTCAACGCTCGCGGCTAAGGTGCCTGCGCCGACAAGTTACCTAAAAGCGTAGGGCAAAAACATACAAAGGAAGGAATCAAGTAAAGGAAATAACATAGCAATCGATACCCAAAATAAAGTTATATTACAAGATAGCTTGTCGCAGCTCTAATAGATTGTTCTCGTAACATGACCAGCAGCGGCAAGAAAAGGAGAGAACGGGCGGCCTAATCTACGCGATCGCCCTCAACCCTCTTGATCCCGCTCACCTTGTCCACAATGGATTCGACAAGGGCCTTGAGCGCTTCCCGATCAGCATCCGGCGGCAAGGACCTGAGGACGTTGGTGAGGTTGAGGCCCGGGTTGCGGAAAGCCACCTTCACCAACACCTTTTGAAGGGCTCCCGCGCAGATCTGGCGCGACTCGTCGGCCAGCTGCTTTGGGATCCTCTCCCGGAGTCGCTGGAGGGCCGTCGCCACACCTTTGAAGAACAAGCTGAGCTTGGCGTTGGGTTGGAGGTTCTCATCGGAGGAGTACCCGAAATCCTCCATCCCCAGCTGCGCCAGCTCCCCATCGATGGCTGCGGCAACATCCACGAGACCCTCCGTCCAGTGCTCCACATTCTTCCTAAAGGTGTTCTGGGTGGCAGCAGCACTCGCCAGCAGCGCCTCATTGGCCTTGATCTCCTCCTTCAAGGCCACCTCCCGCTCCCTGGCGCCGTCCAGCGTCTTGGTCAAAGTAGCCAGCTTCAGCTCAAGATCTGCGTTGGAGTCCTTGGCGGCGCTAAGCTCCTTGCCCTTCTCGACGAGACGACCCTGCAGCTCGCCAAGAGTGTAGGCGTCCTTCTCGCGCTCACGCTTGAGCGCGGCAAGCTCTTCACCCCTCGCCTTGAGATCGGTCTCCAACTGCGCCACCTTCATCTCCAGCTCCTTCTTGGCGGCCTCGGCAGCTGCGGCAGCATCCTCTGCTTCCTTGAGAGCCCCGCCAAACGTTTTTGCTCGCGCGCGGCAAGCTCCTCCTCGTGGCTGTCAAGGTTGACTTTCCGCTGCGCCAACTCGCCCTCCCGCGCAAACAGCTCCTCGGTGGTAAGCCGCTGTTGCTCTTCAACTTCGGCCTTCTCGAGGAGGAAGGCTTTCCGCGCCTCGGCGAGTTGCTCCCGCTCCTCTGCCAGGGACCGGAGAGCTTCCTGCTTAAGACCCTGGAGCTCCTCCGTGCGCTTCTCGATGTCCACTCCCGCCCTCGCGACAAGCGCTTCTCGGGATACCAGCTTGGCCTGTCGAGCGCGGTAGAGCGACAACAACTTCCGCAGCAGCCGCTCCTCATCAGACTCGCCGCTGCTGCTGCTCGGCGCATCAACCAGCGTCAGCCCAGCGGAGGCAAGTACTTATTCATCAAAGATTTCTCCTTTGATCGGCGCCCTGGAGCTTGACGCCCAGGGGAGCTTGATGAAGATGCCATCGCCGACCTTCAAATAGGCGCCGGGCTGGGGCTCTTCGGAGCCTGACGCTACAGCAGCGGCGGAGGGATCGACGGTCGGCGTAGCGCCTGACGCTCCTGCGGCCTCAGGGCCGTCAGTGCGATTGCCGGACCCCTCGCCGGCTTCTGCGACGACAGCTTTGGCGGCCTCCTCGCCGGCAGGACCATCAGCGTCGGCTGCTTCTTCAGTAGCAGCGACGTCGTCGGTGTTGCCGCGCGCGTTCTCCTCACCGGCAACCTCAGTCTCCATCGGCTCCGTGGCAGAAGGATCTGACGACCGGAAAAGGGAGAAAAGTCAAGCAAATATCCAAAAAGAAAATCTGAAGAAGAAGAACCCAAGGGAAGTTTTCAAGTAGAAGGATTACGTGTGCTAGGTTCTACAGTCACGGTCTCCGTCACCGGGGGGTCGCTGATGCTGTCCCTTGCCGGAGAACTCTCCCTTGCCGGAGACTTCTCCCTTGCCGGAGAACGCTCCCTTGCCGGGGAGCCATCCCTTGGCGGTGTAGTCGAAGCAGATGGCACGTCGGGGGCGGCTTCAGGGTGCTCCTGGTGAGGCTCCTCTGCTCCTACACAAACCAACATTCAGATGTCAGCAAAGAAAGAGCACCCATGCGCGCCTAACAGCGGAAAGTAAACCATGTACTTACGCTGGGGGCTGCGCTGGGGGCTGCTTTGGGGAATAGTTGCCGGGTCCGGCAAGGTGGTCTCGGACATATCTCCTGCTGTCGCGGTGGGTTCGTCCTCGATGACAATCACCGGGACCTTGGCTCTCTTCGCCGCTCTCTGGGCCAGAGTCCTGAAAAGGAATGAGTTCGGAGTAAAGCAAGTCATATACAAGACAAAACAGCAAGGATTGAAGAACTACAAGTACAGCAAAGAATCTTACTCTTCTTCTTCCTCGTCGGAGCTGAGCGCGGAGAGGTCGAAGTCCGGTCCACCTTCAGTGCGACGAGACGGAGGAGTAGTTTCCCTTAGCCGCTTGGCGGGGGTAGTGGCGGTGGTCTGAGACGACCCGGCTCCGGCCGCCGCCGCGGCATGAGGAGCGGCAGGAGCAGAAGCGGTGGTCCGGGAGGATCCCGCTCCAGTTGCCGCAGCGGCGTGAGGTGCTCCCGCGGCAACAGTGCTTGTCGCGGTAGAGCGTGTCGCACGACGCGGCGGCTGTTGACTCATCTGCCGCCCCGCTACGTCCCCGGCCTTGCGGAGACGCCTTCTTGGTGGAGCTCGGGGCTCTGCTTGCGGCGGGCTGTCTGAAGAGGAGGAGGAGGAGTTGGTCTTCGACGAGCCGCTCGCACCCTCGGCGGGCTCGCTCGACTCGGCTTCAGGCTCGGCAAGCTCTTCCTCGCCGGCAAGCCACTCTCGCTCGACAAGGCTTGCCGCCTCTGCTGCCTCTGCCTCCTCCACTGTGAATCCAAACTCGCCCACGGCAGTGGCTACCGCCGCCTCTTCCGCCCTAGTGGCGATGCGCTGCATCTCCGCATCGGTGGTGTCGCGGGTGAGGCTTTTCTGCTCATCAGAGCGGACCAGCACTTCTACCAAGCCGTCAAAGAACTCCTGCACGACGTCGTCTGCAGGCTCTTGCCAAGTTGGGACAATTCCATGCGAATCGCACAGCGGCATCATTGCACGGATGCGGTCGAGCGAGGAGTTGTTGCACAGCGGAACAACACCCTTCGGCAACCTGAACCATTCGGGATGTTGAGGGTCGTGTTTGAACAGTTCCTTGAGCATCGCGTCTAGTTCCAGGACAGTGAAGTTGAAGTTGAGGCCTGGGCGCAGCCTCATGATGTCCGCCGCACCCCCGAACTCCCAGGCGGGTCTCCTCCTCTCTTGCAGGGGGCGATGCGGCGACGAAGAAAATCTGTGCCAACGGCGCCTACAGTGAGCCCGGCAAGCCTAAGGCGTAGGATCCGGGTGACGGCAATCTTCAGCCTATCGTCTTCCGGGGCCACGCTGCTCCAATCGTTGCCGCACGCTACTGGGGCTTGGCGCTGGGCGGTAAACGACTGCGGGTTCTCCTCGACAATCCAGCACCAGTCTGCTCTCCATTCCTCCCACTTGCCGCAGAGCTCTCCCTCCAGATAAGCTTCCTTCTTGCCGGCTCTCGAGATCCAGGCGATTCCGCCGGATAAAGGCTCTCCTCTCTCAACTCGGGGCATAAAGAAGTGGCGGAAAAGAGCTACATTTGGATGGACTCCGACAAAGTTTTTGGAGAGGTGTGCGAAAACTGCCATGGTAAGAACAACATTGGGGGTGAAGTCAAGGAGGTGGAACCCGTAGGTGTTCATAATGTCGTAGAAAAATTCAGAGAAAGGCGGGCAGAGCCCGCAGTAGAAGAACAACGCGAAGAAGGGATATCCATTCGGGGCCCGTTCCGAAGCGGCGACGGAGAGTACCTTCATGCGCGGATGCACTCGCGTCTCCGTCGACCAGAAGAGGTAGTAGTACTCCCTCAGCTCCTTCGCGGCGAGCTGGGGGGGGGGGGGAGGTTGTCCGTTCCCTTCGCAGTGCCGCGAGCCGCTGCGCCTCGGTCGACTTCATGGCCTTCCCCTTGCCGACTTTCGGAGCCATGGCGGAGGCGGTGGGGGAGATCGACGGCGTTGGTGGTGCTGGCGGCGATGGGGGGGGGGGGCGGAGCGCTGCTCTCTTTCAGAAGGAGGGAGCGGCGGAAGTTTCTGAGATTGGGACAGCAACTGGCGAGATGGGCGAACTGCCCCTGTTTCCCCTGCTTATAAAGAGGGAGGGGGCGGACGTTCCTTCTTTCCGAATAAAGAAATCACTCACGATCTCTCCCACGACGCCGCATTCAACGCGTGCCGTTCGGGGAGGGCGCGGTGGATACGGAGTAGATACGGCGTAACCCAGGCCGCGCGTGCCCGTGCCCTGTTTTGGGCCTGGCCCAACAGCGCTCGGCACCGTGTGTGCCCCAGGCCCGGGGCTCCTGTCGGTGTACTAGAGTAGGGGTACCCTAGTATCCCGAACTTGTGCACGGGCAGTCGCAGCACCCCGCGCCAAGGTCCTCCGTGGTTCCTTTGGAGCCATTCAAGAACAAAGTATTCAAGCCAAGGAGACAAGGCCCCGGCAAGAGGAGCTTGCCGGGAAGGCCAACCAAGGCATCTCAAGGAACTTGCCGCGACGCGCCACGCGTCCCGGCAAGGCCCGGTGAGCGACAAGCTTCCGGACGCGACAAGACAACGACCGCGGCAAGGCGCTTGCCGCGGCAAGCTACCACTCTGTACCCGCGCTCCAGCGCATCCACCAATGTGTCGCCCTGGGACCTTTCCAGGCGCGCGTGGCAAGAGGCTGTGCAGCCAGCGGTGCGAGGTGGCAAGCGACGCTGACAAGATTGCCATCGTGGCAAGCGGTGGCGCCCCTGACGGTCCCTTTTTGCACTGTTTGGGCGACACAGACGGGCATTTAATGCCTTTGTCCCCTGCCGTCAGGGTTAGGTATGATACACTGTACAAGTAGTTGTACCAACCGCAACACTTTTCCATTTTTGCCCTTGTCTGCGTTGCCACCTGTCGGTGACCCCTTGAACATATAAAAGGAGGCCCATGCGCAACGTAGAGGGGGGTTCGAAGGCAGAAAACACTCACGCTCGGTCTCGTTAGCAGCTAGTGTGTACTGTAGCACTCAGCGCTCCCGAGCAAGAACTCAATACACTCAGACATGCAGCAGTAGGAGTATTATCTCTCCGGAGAGCTCCGAAGCTGGGTAAACCGCTCGTGTGCTTCGCCTCGATCCGCTCTTCGCGCGATCTCCGCCCCCGCCGAACCGAAAGGGGCTCGGTCCGCCGGTCCCATAGGTGTCCGTGGATTCGTTTCCCACGACACTCCCTTTGGAGCGGTGTGGAGGCACAATGCTTCCCAAAGAAGTCTCACTAGGGCCACGCGAAATCTCCTCACGCCGTCGCCACAATGCCGATGCCTGGATTCCACTAAGGGACCCTTGAGGGTCGGTCACCGGATCCCGTACAAATGCGACCCTTGGGGGCGGTCACCGAACCCGATTACACTTTGGCAAACCCTTGGGGGCGGTCACCGGTACCGCGTCAAATTGCTCGGGGCGATCTCCACAACTATATTGAGACCCCAACGCTTGCCTGGAGCTTACACCACAATGATTGAGCTCGCGAACACGCACCTAACCGTCTAGGGCGCCCAAGCACCCAAGAGGAACAACTCAAGGAGTACCAAGCACCCAAGAGTAATAAGCTTCTCAACTTGTAACTTCCACGTATCACCGTGGAGAACTCAAACCGATGCACAAATGCAATGGCAAGGGCACACAGAGTACCAAGTCCTTCTCTCTCAAATCCCACCAAATCAACTAATGCTAGGGAGGAAAGTAAGAGGAAGAACAAGAAGGAGAATACAAAGAACTCCAAGATCTAGATCCAAGGGGTTCCCCTCACATAGAGGAGAAAGTGATTGGTGGAAGTGTGGATCTAGATCTCCTCTCTCTTTTCCCTCAAAAACTAGCAAGAATCCATGGAGGTATTGAGAGTTAGCAAGCTCAAAGAAGGTCAACAATGGGGGCAAAAATGAGCTCAAGAGATAGAGAACCATTGGGGAAGAAGACCCCCTTAAATAGGTCCCCACGAATCTGCCCGTTATGTGCAGAAAACTGTAGGACCGGTACAACCGGTGCATGAACCGGTACAACCGGCCAAAGCAGAGGAAAAACCAACCTGGGAAAAGCTCTAAGCGGTACAACATCCTGGGGAACCGGTAGTACCGGTTAAACTGGTAAAACCGGTCAACAACCGCCCAAGAACCGCTCCAAAACAGAAACTAGTCCGGTGGTAGAGCGGTACATGGCCGGTACAACCTCCGGACCAATTCTGGAGCGGTACAACCGCTCCAAACACCGGTTGTACCAGTCAACCGGTACAACCTCTCTATGGGGCGGTACAACCTCTCTATGTAAAACAGGCAATATCAAAACAACCACAACTTTCACATACGAGCTCCGAATTCGATGAAACCAAGTTTGTTGGAAAGCTAGCAATAAGGGCTAACACAATCTTGATAGAAATAACAAAAAGAAGCAAATAAGAAAAGGCCCATAAGAAAATGGTGAGAACTCTTCCTCGGATAAGACCGGTAAAAACTCCAACACCGAAACGCAATAGGAGAAGCAAGTGAACTCCATTTTCGATGAACTCGAGCTCGTCATCAAGATGACCATAAGCTCAAGACTCACAAAGAGAATCAAACAAGAATAAAGAAAGATGATGCAAGGATGCAATGTTTTGAGATCTCTACGAATGATTCTACCAAGCTACTCATCGAGAGCCCCCTTGATAGTACGGCAATCGATCCTATAACCCGGTCTCCCAACTACCACCATGAGACCGGTAAAAGAGAAAACCTATCAAGGGCAAACCTTTGCCTTGCACATGGTCCACTTGAGCTAGATGATTATGATTTTGACTCCCTCAAGTTGGACCACCTTTCTTGATTGCATTGGCTCGATGAAGACTAGATCATTGCTCCCGCATAGTCCACTATGGGTGAGCCTCTCTTCAGCACATCTTCACAAGACCATTGACACCACAAAGGATGGCAAGATTCAAGCACTTGATCTCTTTGTGATGCTCCACTTGAACTTGCACACGGCAATCATGATGACGATCACCACT
The DNA here is from genome assembly GCF_018294505.1 of Triticum aestivum. Lineage (NCBI taxonomy): Eukaryota > Viridiplantae > Streptophyta > Magnoliopsida > Poales > Poaceae > Triticum > Triticum aestivum. The sequence goes on from NC_057798.1 coordinate 169,484,082, forward strand.
TGATGTCATCCTTTCCATGGGTTATATGATATCTTCCTCTTGACGCAAGCCCATGGACACGTACCTAACCCCACATAGAACTCTCACATAGACCATGGGTTAGTACACAAAGTGCAATGGACAATGCTTACCATACCATGGGATCACTTGATCCCTCTCGGTACATCTTCTACGCTTTGTGAGTTGATCAACTTGATTCACTCTTGACTTAGTCTTGATCAACCTTGAATCTTTCCAACTCTCTTCATTTGGATGATGTCTTGAAGGTAAACATGAATGATCACACAATGTTCTTCTTCAAGACATGCTTGCAATAAGCTCAACACTCACATGACCAATCTTTGGATAATTCCTTAATAGCACCTTGGTCAACTCATAAACTCCTTGAAACCAACACATGGACTTCAAGAAAAGCCTATGGACAAAACCTTCAAATATAACTCAAGGAAACCATTAGTCCATAGAGATTGTCATCAATTACCAAAACCAAACATGGGGGCATCTCATGTTCTTTCAGCCTTTGTTGCAATCAATGACAGCCCCTACAGTATTCAAAAAGGGTCTACCAAGGATAATCGACATACTATTGTCCTCGGGAATATCAAGAATAACAAAGTCCGTTAAGATAGTGACATTTGCAACCACAACAGGCACATCGTCACAAATACCGACAGGTATAGCAGTTGATTTTCAGCCATTTGCAAGGATATTTCAGTAGGTGTCAACTTATTCAATTCAAGTCTACAATATAAAGAGAGAGGCATAACACTAACACCGGCTCCAAGATCACATAAAGCAGTTCTAACATAATTTCTTTTAATGGAGCATGGTATAGTTGGTACCCCCGGATCTCCAAGTTTCTTTGGTATTCCCCCCTTAAAAGTGTAATTAGCAAGCATGTTGGAAATTTCAGCTTCCGGTATCTTTCTTTTATTTGTAATGATATCCTTCATATACTTAGCATAAGGGTTTACTTTGAGCATATCAGTTAGGCGCATATGTAAGAAAATAGGTCTAATCATTTCAGCAAAGCGCTCAAAATCCTCATCATCCTTTGTCTTGGATGGTTTAGGAGGAAAGGGCATGGGTTTCAGAACTCATGGTTCTCTTTCTCTACCGTGCTTCCTAGCACTAAAATCTCTCTTATCATAACGTTGATTCTTTGATTGTGGGTTATCAAGATCAATAACAGGTTCAATCTCTACTTCTTTATTTCTGCTAGGTTGAGCATCAACATGAACATTATCACTAGGTTCATGTTCATCACCTGATTGTGTTTCAGCATCAGAGATAGAAATATCATTAGGATTCTCAGGTGTATCTATAATAGGTTCACTAGAAGCATGCAAAGTCCTATCATTTTTCTTTTTCTTCTTTTTAGAAGAACTAGGTGCCTCTAAATTGTTTCTCTGAGAATCTTGCTCGATTCTCTTAGGGTGGCCTTCAGGATACAAAGGTTCCTGAGTCATTCTATCAGTTCTAGTAGCCACTCTAACAACAAAGTCATTTTTATTTTGAGCTTTAAGTACTTGCTCAGCTTGAGTAGCAACCATAGAAGCATATTTGCTAATGAGTTTAAGTTCATCTTTAACTCTAGCCATATGATCACTCACGCGTCCTATCTCGAAAGCATTATTCTTTAACTCTCTACCAACATAAGCATTAAAACTTTCTTGTCCAGCCATAAAGTCATCAAATTCATCTAAACATGGGCTATGAAATTTAGCCGAAGGAATTTCAACTTTATCATATCTATAGAGAGAATTTACCTTTACTACCTGTGCCGGGTTATCAAGACAATGTGGTTCTTCAACAGGTGGTATATCAAGACCATGTATTCTTCAATAGGTGGTAAATTCTTAACATCTTCAGCTTTAATACCTTTTTCTTTCATTGATTTCTTTGCCTCTTGCATATCTTCAGGACTGAGAAATAAAACACCTCTCTTCTTCGGAGTGGGTTTAGGAATAGGCTCAGGAGTTGGCTCAATTGGTTCGGGAATTGCATAAGGAATTGGCTCGGGAAGAGTCCAATTATTTTCATTGGTCAACATATTATTCAATAGTAATTCAGCTTCGTCGACTGTTCTTTCCCTGAAAACACAACGAGCACAACTATCCAAGTAGTCCTTGGAAGCATCAGTTAGTCCATTATAAAAGATATCAAGTATTTCATTTTTCTTAAGATGATGATCAGGCAAAGCATTAAGTAATCGGAGAAGCCTCCCCCAAGCTTGTGGGAGACTCTCTTCTTCGACTTGCACAAAATTATATATTTCCTGCAAGGCAGCTTGTTTCTTATGAGCAGGGGAATATTTAGCAGAGAAGTAATAAATCATATCCTGGGGACTACGCACACAACCAGGAGCAAGAGAATTATACCAAGTCTTAGCATCACCCTTTAATGAGAACGGAAATATCTTAAGAATGTAACAATAACAAGATTTATCATCATTAGTAAACAGGGTGGCTATATCATTCAACTTGGTAAGATGTGCCACAACAGTTTCAGATTCAAGGCCATAAAAAGGATCAGATTCAACCAAAGTAATAATCTCAGGATCAATGGAGAATTCATAATCCTTATCAGTAACAAAGATAGGCGAAGTAGCAAAAGCAGGGTCGGGTTTCATTCTAGCATTAAGAGACTGCCGCTTCCATTTAGCTAATAATTTCTTAAGATCATATCTATCTTTACAAGCAAAGATAGCTCTAGCAACTTCCTCTTCCATAACATAACCCTCAGGAACAACAGGCAATTCATAATCATTGGGAGAACTTTCATCATCACTATCATCAATAATAGCATCTTCAATAATTTCATTCTCTCTAGCCCTAGCAAGTTGTTCATCAAGAAATTCACCTAATGGTAAAGTAGTATCACGCACAGAAGTAGTTTCATCATAAGTATCATGCATAGCAGAAGTGGCATCATCAATAACATGCGACATATCAGAATTCATAGCAGTAGAAGGTTTAGGTGTCGCAAGCTTACTAATAATAGAAGGAGAATCTAGTGCAGAGCTAGATGGCAGTTCCTTACCTCCCCTCGTAGTTGAGGGCAAAATCTTGGTTCTTTCGTCTTTCAAGTTCCTCATAGTGATCAACAGATATAGATCCCAAGTGACTCAGAGAATAGAGCTATGCTCCCCGGCAACGGCGCCAGAAATTAGTCTTGATAACCCACAAGTGTAGGGGATCGCAATAGCTTTCGAGGGTAAAGTATTCAACCCAAATTTATTGATTCAACACAAGGGGAGCCAAAGAATAATCTTGAGTATTAGCAGTTGAGTTGTCAATTCAACCACACCTGGATAACTTAGTATCTGCAGCAAAGTATTTAGTAGCAAAGTAGTATGATAATAAAGGTAACGATAGCAAAAGTAATATTTTTGGGTTTTGTTATGATTGTAACAATAGCAACGGAAAAGTAAATAAGCGAAGCACAAGATGTGAAAAGCTCGTAGGCATTGGATAAATGATGGATAATTATGTCGGACGCGATTCCTCATGTAATAGCTATAACATAGGGTGACACAGAACTAGCTCCAGTTCATTAATATAATGTAGGCATGTATTCCGAATATAGTCATACGTGCTTATGGAAAAGAACTTGCATGACATCTTTTGTCCTACCCTCCCGTGGCAGTGGGGTCCTGGCGGAAACTAAGGGATATTAAGTCCTCCTTTTAATAGAGGACCAGAACAAAGCATTAGCACATAGTGAATACATGAACTCCTCAAACTACGGTCATCACCGAGAAGTATCCCGATTATTGTCACTTCGGGGTTGTCAGATCATAAGACATAATAGGTCACTATAGACTTGCAAGATAGGATCAAGAACACACATATATTCATGAAACATAATAGGTTCAGATCTGAAATCATGGCACTCGGGCCCTAGTGACAAGCATTAAGCATAGCAAAGTCATAGCAACATCAATCTCAGAACATTGTGGATACTAGGGATCAAACCCTAACAAAACTAACTTGATTACATGGTAAATCTCATCCAACCCATCACCGTCCAGCAAGCCTGCGATGGAATTACTCACGCACGGCGGTGAGCATCATGAAATTGATGATGGAGGATGGTTGATGATGACGACGGTGACGAATCCCCTTCTCCGGAGCCCGAACGGACTCCAGATCAGCCCTCCCGAGAGAGATTAGGGCTTGGTGGTGGCTCCATCGTAAAACACGATGAAACTTTATCTCTGATTGTTTTCTCCGCGAGACGGAATATATGGAGTTGGAGTTGAGGTCGGCGGAGCCTCAGGGGGCGCACAAGACAGGGGGCGCGCCCAGGGGGTGTGGGCGCGCCCCCACCCTCGTGGACAGGGTGTGGGCCCCCTGGTCTTGATTCTTTCGCTAGTATTTTTTATATTTTCCAAAAAGTGCCTCCGTGGATTTTCAGGACATTCCGAGAACTTTTGTTTTCTACACATAAAACAACATCATGACAGTTTTGCTGAAAACAGCGTCAGTCCGGGTTAGTTTCATTCAAATCATGCAAGTTAGAGTCCAAAACAAGGGCAAAAGTGTTTGGAAAAGTAGATACATTGGAGACGTATCATGTCCGTAGAACCATCGTTGACAACCATATGCCGACAACTTCAGCGTTTAGGACTCACCCCTAGCTGTGGTTGTGGCATCGGCTCTGCTGCCGGAGGAGGGGATGATGGTGGAGTAGCAACCCCCCAAAAGTCTCAACCGCCGGCTCTAGTGACGATGCTGCCGTCAGAAGCATGTCAGGGAACGGGCCCTGTGTTGGTGGTCTGGTCCGCCGTTTTGGCATGGTGCTGGGGCTGCTCCCTGTGTTGGTGGAGATGCTCGTGGTGGGTGGATGCCGGGGCGGCGGCCCCGGGCTGTGCGGGCGGCGCCGACTCTACGACAAGTGGCGGCCGCGAGGGCTGTACCTCAACCTCGGTCATGCGGGTGACGAGGTTGTGGCGGGCATGCTCTGTCTGGTGAAGATCGACTCCCTTCGCTCGTGGATGCACCCACCGTCCTGATCCGGCCATGGCGGCTTCGTCGCGTTGGCCCGTGCTCTCGAGTTAGGGTGGTTGGGAGTGGAGTGTGGGACCGGGGGAAACCCTTGGCCTTTGGTGGCTACGGCGAGGCCGTCTCCATTTTCTTGGAGTTGGTCCCCTTCTTGGAGGCATCGTCGAGATCCCCGTCTGCTTCCTTCTTCCAAGCTCCTACATGGGGCAAAAGTCCTAGATCCCCTTGTGGGCGGCGGCGACGTGCCGACGTCATTCCCTTCTTAGAGGCGTCGTCTGAGGTTCATGGCGGTGTGGATGGTGCTTTTCTGCTTGGTGAGTGCAGTGTGGCGGCGAGCTGTTCCTTGTTCTTCGTCTTCTCCGTGCGGTCTTCATCTTGTGTAGGCTCTCTTCAGCTTGCGTCTGGTTGGGTGGCTGCCCAGGTGGTGGTGAGGTCGTGGGATCCCAGCGGAGGTGCTGCTCTGCTCCCTCATGCCCGAGCTGCCAGGCAGCATTGTCCAATCGGCTCTAGGGCGAGCACTCTACCTTCTGACGGTTCGGCGCCCTTCGAGCCAGGGCAAGAGGATTGTGGTCTTCTTCGGAGGTAGAAGCGAGTGGCTTGTCGACCTTGGCATGATTTGCAGGAGTAGGCGAGTAGATGTTGGTTGTCGATGCTGGTTTGTTCGTGCCCTCACCTTGCTGCTGGTGTGGCTATTGCTCATGGCGTCTGACCTTGGTGATCTTGGCTAGGCTCCTATTACTATCTCTTGTTTGCCTGTATCACAAATAGGTCGTAAGCTGCTACAGCTCTCTGTATCTTTGCCGTTTTTGTTTCTATCCTGTTGTACGCTTTCTTGTAATACTGGCCGGTTGATGGCTTTGTTAATTCAAAGCCGGGTTAGGTTCGAGCCTTTTCTCGGGCTCGACCGACACCTTTTCTCTAAAAAAAGGAACGGGCCCATCACACCTACGAACACGGGAGGGGTGGAGAAGACCAGCTCATGCGGCTGATGGGGTGAAAAAATCACAAAACTGGCCCTTTGGCCAAAGTTCAGCACAAAATGGCCCTCTTTTGAAAATATTTCATAAAATGGCCCTACACGCATGACGCCCGCACCCGTGGCACCATGCTAGATATCATAACACCTCGGTCAAGGGTGCCATACTGGTCAACACTGACTTGCCACGTTGGCAGGGCTTGCCACCATGGCGCCTCGGGCCAGGGCGCCGTGCTGATGGTCATGACGCCCCTGCTCAGGGCGCCATGCCCCCTTGCGTGAACAAAATAGAGTCTCCCCTGTTTTCCCCTCCACAAACTCTCACTTTTCCCCTTCTCCACCCCGGCCGCCCCACTCAAGCCTCTACCTAATCCCCACAAAATTTGGTGGATCGGAGCTCCAAATTGGTGATTTATCCTCCCCTTCGACCCCTCAAGGTATTCTCCATCATTCCTCCTCTTTTTGTTTGTTGAAATCTCCACATTGTGGGGATTTGGGGAAACCCTAGGTCATCTAATTTTGCTATTTTTGTTGATGCATTTTGGTGTTTATGATTCTAGATGGCGAGGATCGTCAATGTGCATCATGTGGACTTTGTCTCCTTTGAGAAGGGAGATGCGGAGTATGGTGACCGAAGAAGAAGCTGGTAGTGATGGTGTTTCCCACAAGTCCTAGCCTTGAGGAGGTTTTGGTTGAGCTTCGAAGAAGGTTGAATTGGATGGAAGAAAGCGATGTAGTAGACTTAGTCGGAAGGTATAATGTTGGGTATGAACAACATATTCGTTGGAAGATAATGCCTCTTGACTCCAAGTTTCATTGGGAAGCATATAAAGAGAGTGTGTTGGCCTCACAAGACAAATCATTTGAGTTATTTGCCACAAAGGTTGTTCGTGCTCGGCTGCACATTGATTTGAATCGGTGTGCATCTTCATATGATGTTAGAAGCCCGGTTCGAGATTCAACACATGTTACTCAGGATGTGCATGAGACAACAATGAGCCATCCTCCAATGACCCAATGTTTGAGCCCCGGTGGAAATGACCAAGTTGATAATGAAGACTTGCACATGGATGGTGGTGTGTTTGAGGGTGATGAATCGGAGGCTTATCTTCATGACCATTATGTTGGTGATGTTGAGGCAAATTGCATGGAAGAGGACATGGACCATGAGATTCCATACAATAGGTCCTATGCGTGGGACTCGGAGGATGAAGGCCCGGATGAAGAAATAGATGAGGATGGTTTGACGGCTAAAGAAGCCAATGCTTCCAAGAAGGTAATAGGTCGTAGTCACAAGACATCATTGTTTCGTGATCTAAGCCTAGCCGATAAGGCGATTGTTGATGGTGCCCGGGGCGCCATGCTGTCAACTAGCTATTTGTTGATGCTGCTGCTGGCTATTTGCTGAGTACTGCTGCTGCTATTGCTGGAGTTTTGCTCATGCTTGAAGAACATTAAGTGGAAGAGAACCATCACAAATGCATCAAGTTACATACATAGTTCATCCCAAATGCATCAAGCCTCATACATAGTTCAAGACAAAGTTTCATACATAGTTCACCACAAATGCATCAACTATCATACATAGTTCACCACAAATGCATCAAGTTTCCTACATAGTTCAAGACAAATGCATAATTTCCTTCCTTTCCCCCTCTTAGCCGGTGCAACATCCTTCCTGTCGGGGATATACCCCGCGGTGTAACCCGGCCGGAAGTATAACCCGGCCGGGCTTGGCGACTCACTAATGACCCGCCCTGGCTGGACGACACACTAAGTGACCCGCCCGATCCTGGCGACTTATGGGTGACCTGGCAAGCGGATTAGAGGAGCGACAAGACCGGGGGCCCAGGAGGCTCAAGGCCCAGAAGGCCGGCTTATGTTATGGTAGGCCGGCTTAAGAGGAAAGGCGTGAGGAATATCTTCCTTACAAGGAATCAAGACCCGGACTTGTATCCGGCTTGTAGTAGAAGATAGGCTAGTCCTAATCCTATTTGGACTCCACATGTAACCCGCCCCTCTAACTTATATAAGGAGGGGCAGGGCACCCCAAAGAGGGACAATTAAAGAAGAAACAATCTCTAGGGCTAGACACAAAGAGCCGGCTTACCGGCGACTCTCTCATGATCATAATGAGACCTAGCCACAAACAGCATGTAGGGTTGTTACCGGATGATGTTTCCCGGGGCCCGAAGCTGTCTAAACCTTTGTCTTGTGTGTTTGTCTCTTGATTTCGCTCAACCCCTCTCAAGCTACCACATAGATGCGTTGGCCTCACGACTAAGTCCTCACACTAAGGACATATGCCGTGACAATTCCACGATAGTTGGCGCCCACCGTGGGGCCCGCGCATGATGGTGTTGAATTCTTGGAGGGATATCTCTCAGGGATTGAGGAGTTTGCAATTATCTGGTTGAAGAAGAGCTGGTCTGGAAAGATCTGCATCAGCATCAAGTTCATCGACTTAGATTTGTGATTGGTGAAAATTAGGGTTCTAATTTGTTGTGTTGCCTCAAATCACCGAGATTAACAGAGACACCACAAGTCGCCGAGCAATCACAGACCAGTTATCATATTTTTCCACACAAAGACTGTGGTCAAACCATCGGGGATCCTGCGGATCTACTACCTTGAGACCGTTCTGCCTTGCGAGCGACCGCGCCTGTAAGCCGGCGTCGACGGCCGCCGTTCATCTACATAAGCAAGCGAAGGTAAATACACTCAAGGACGGTTCTGAAACTGAACAATTTGGCCAGCCATGATCAAACAAAGAAGCGAACAAAGACAAGAGTATATCACGGGGTGTCGTACATCAACAAGAGTATATACGAACATGGATGGTCAAACCAATCTTGACCTGAAAAAAGGACTGGAACCATGCTGCGTCACCCTAAGTTTCCATCGCCGACTCGTGCCCTGACTCGGATTCCGAGTGCCCTCCGCTCTGATCCGCTCCAACTCGGCTTCGTCCTGGCCTGCCGGTGCCTGTCGCTTCCACAAGCCGCCGCTGGCCAGGGCCTCAGCCGAGGTGTCACGATCGCCGTTCTGACGACGGCTCGAAAGTGGAGAGGGACGCAGGCTCTGCGGCTGCAGCCGCGTTTCACGGGCGCCTTCCCGTCGGCCGCCTCCATCTCCATCAACCGTCTCCGCTGTGGCCTCCTTGACCCGCCCGCGCGTTGAGCCGGCCTTGCCTCTGCCGCGAGTCACCTGCTGCTCCCGCCCCATCACCGACGCATCTGCTGTGTGTGGCCGCGGCCGGCTCTGCCCTCTCCGCGTGACCCGCTCAGGCCGGTTCTGCCGTGCCTTGTTCCATTGCCGAGCCGCCACAACCGCGTTTGAGCCACCGCAGTTGCAACCCGCCCTGTTCCGGCGGTGCCGGTGTGCTACTGCCGTTCCGGTTGGCTGCTTAAGCAGAGTGCTACTCCTAATACATTCAGATTACTATATCCCGTTTGCAATCCAAAATTGGCCAGGAAGTACACTCATGAGGGGCATGTAAGGGGAATCTGAAGTTGGAAGAAGTACACGCATACAAGGGCAAATCAACCAGCCCATACTCCGTGAAAAAGGACTGAAGAAAAACAGTTGCCCAAAACCTGATGCGACTATGAAAAAAAGGGGTCCAGGCCATGGTCCCGCCTGGCAGCCTCAAGTCGCTGCTGTCCACATCGCTGTGGTCTCGCCTGACCAACGCCTCTCCGCCGCGGTTCACAGCACCGCTCCTACAGCCGCTGTTGCAGTTCATATCCACCGTCGCGGTTACGCGCCAGGCCGGCTTGGTAGATGCGGGAATGGAGAGTTGAGGTGGGGTATACTGGTAGTAGTAGTACTCTGGTCATCCCGGCCAGAGGAGGAGTCGTCCAAGTTCCAGTGCCAGCGCACGCATTGGAGACTATGAGCATTACAATCTGAAACAAACGGAATATTAAGTTCTCTCAAGGAGTTAAAGAGATCACATGATGGAGAGATCAACACTACTGATTCATCAGGTATCAGACCAGAATAGCACATTTACGCTGCTGTTGAACCTCAGTATATCCCAGTTAAACTCCGGACCACGTAAAGATCATCCGTCGTCCGAACAAACCAGGTGATATTAATCTAAGTTTATTTTATTAAACATATTGTTTTCATCAAAGAACAATTACTTTGGTCTATATATTTTTATGTGCGGCAAAGGTGGTGCCATGTTGTGCCTATGAAGTGTATGTCAGCACCATCACGCACCGGTATCTGCACCCGCTTACTGATGGAACAGGTGTGCGCAAGTCGCCGCCCGTGTAGCTTAATCTACATCAACCCGCCGGAGCTGCGTTGAGCCGCCCTTGTCGCTTTGAGCCGCCGGGGTTATATTAAGTCGCCGGTCTGCCTGAGCCGCCGGAACTATATTGAGTCGCTGCTCTGCCTGAGCCACCTCTGTCACGATAAACGGATCATTCGTCGTCCAAACAAATCAGGTGATATCCATCCAAGTTTGTTTTATTAGCACATGTTGTTTTTGTCAAAGAACAAGTTTATCTTTGCCTTGGTCTGCAATATTGTTTATGCAGGGCAGTTATTTATGACAAAAAGTGATATTATACCGCGGAGATGGAGTCACGCCAACATCTTTTGGCACAGGTGGTCGTCGTTACTCAACGGACTCCTGCACTGGCTTACGACGTCGTGGCCGTCTCTCGCGACCGCGCCGGCTTACGACGTCGTGTCCGTCTCTCCCGACCACGCCGGCTTACAACAAGGAGGACAACTTGCCCGTCCGCACCGGCTTACAACGCCACGACCGGTTTATCTGTCTGTGCCGCCTCAGATGTTGCAGTCATCTTTACCGTCCGTCTCTCGTGGCCTGGTCTACATCAACACATCGGGCCGCACCTGTCTGCATGAGTTGTTTATTAAGTATGAGCAAGTCACTACTTGGGAAGCCCGATTTTCTTCCAACAAATTGGAGGCAAATTATCATGTATTATCAGCCGCCATCTGCACTGGATGGCTCAATGGGTAGGCGCACAAATCACCGCCACAACGGTTTGGTTAAACTTCAAACATCCAGTTGGAAGGAACCATTGGCCGAGTTGCTGATACGGTTCATACGGGATCATTTATAGCCTGACGCAGTCACCTCAACCTTCTATGGATTCACATCGCGTTATCAACGCCAACGATATACACCTTCTGCTATGGTCAAATATGGAGAATCTCAAGCCAACTCTTCGAGTCATCTTGAGACTCGGGGGCTACAATGGTATGGCTCGGCAAAAAATCCGGTTTCAATGAATTCAAGAGCTCCGAGTCATTGAAGGGAAGATAACCCGGCCCTGGAGGCTACTGCTTTATTGGCAAATATTTAAAGGCCGTCAGAAAATTTCTGGCTCAAAATGAAGATTCCGGTTTAAAATACAGCTCAAGAGACACCTCTCTCCCGCAAAGCTTTGAAGCTCTCAAAACCGGTTCAACATCTGGCTCAAGGTAAATTTGTCCCTTACAAAGCTTTGAGGATCTCAATATCCGGTTTAAGAATTTCCGGTTCAAAAAGAATTAATCTCTCGCAAGTTCGAGATCTCAGACAAATTAATGGTTACCAGAGAGAACTTGCTGTCATGATGCACGGTTCAAAACATGGGTATCCTGCCTTATTGCTTATCTTATATGGTCACTTGGGGGCTTCCTGTTCAAACATAGGTCGTATTCGAACCAAAGAGAACATAGCTGTTGATACCCTTTTGATTAGTAAACTACTGAACCTACTTGGGGGCTTCTTGATCGTATCCGAATCATAGATCAACCCCTTTGGGAATTGACATGGATCGTATTCGAATCAGCATCGTTAAACAACTTTTAAGGTCATTTGGGGGCTTCCTGTTCAAACATAGGTCGTATTTGAACTAAAGAGAACATAGCTGTCGATACCCACTTTGATCGGAAACGCCAACGCCACTGGGGCTATATGATTGTATTCGAATCTTAGCTTAACCCCTTTGGAACGGTTTACTGATCGTATTCGAATCAGAAGCCTCAAAATTTTTATCTGTTTTTATACAATCGCAAGTATTTGAGTTGTCACAAATATCATATGTCAGGACCCCGACTCGATGTCACATCGATCTAGCTGGTAACACCTCATATCACTTTGCAGCCTCACGCACGGTATCCCCACGGGTGTCGCCTTACCTTTGCCCGGGACCGTTTGCGCCTTTTGGCTCACGTATATGATAGTGTCGCTAGCATCCATATGATAAGGAGCCCGGGCTGACATGACTAGTCGTAAACCCAAAGTGGCACAGACTTACAGGGACAGGCATTCATGACCCAGCTTCGAACGTGTCGGTCATCAGCAAGTGGGTCCGGGCTGTAGCACTGGGCTAGCAGGACTCCGGTAAACCGGGCTGTAGCGGGCTAGCAGGACTCCGGTACTCAATGCGTGACATTTCCCCGAAGGGACAGACACAGGAACGAAGAAGGACACATGCCGGCCAGCCTAAGTGTTCCGGAGCAGTAGCAAGCTACCATGGCTCAGTGGTAACACTAGGAGACATTTCCCGATAAGAGAGGCTACCAAGGATAAACAACTAGATAGTCAGATCCCACACATACCAAGCATTTCAATCATACACACAATATGCTCGATATGTGCAAATACAACAAGGCATCACAACATGACTCTATGACACAAGTACTTTATTTAAGGCTCAGGGAGCCATACATAACATACACAAAGGTACGGGTCACACGACCCAGCATTCAAGTCATACAGTCATACAAACCAGCAGCGGAAGTAACTTGTCTGAGTACAGACAACTAGAAAATAAAAGAGGCTTGGAAAGCCTAGCTATACTACATGGTCCTTCACAAGCTCAGGATCACCACCTAGGCCTTAGCCTACTCATTGATGTCAACGTCTACGTAGAACCCATCAGAAGGGGTTGCAGCGTCTTCTGTAAAATGTAAATTATAGCAACATGAGTACAAAGGTACTCAGCAAGACTTACATCAGATCCTACATACATGCATATTATCAAGAAGGGTTGGTGGAGTTGTTGCAGCAAGCCAGCTTTGACTCTTGGCTAGGCTAACCTACGAGACTCCAACTTGAAATGGTTTTGCGTACACGAGTCCACTACTCACCAATTCAATACACTACCGAGGATCCACCTCCGTCTTCCTACGGAAGAGCCATCCTCGGCATTCACACTTATCTTGAGGCTTTTAGTAGTTTCCATTTACTTGTCTATGAATTGTATAGGTAACCAAGTAGTCCTTTACCGCGGACGCGGCTATTCAAATAGTTCATGATAACCCTGCAGGGGTGTACTTCTTCATACACGCTCTCACCACTTACCGTCGTTTACACGACATGTACTCGGCAACCTTCAAGCGGAAGCCCAACGTGGGTGTCGGCCACGACCTACCTAACCACCTAAGCCTCCAGTCTAGGTTTATCGCCTATCCAGGTTCCATCCGTAGGGAGTCCGGCCGAGGTTTCCCATACGGCCCCGAACGATGTGAACAGGGTTCCCGAAATACCTAACGGGTATTCGGTACACCCGGCCACGTACCTACCGCATCACAGCCCACCCCTACGGTCAGCGCTGTCCACGGCCTCCAGTAGGCTACAAACACCAGAAACTACTTGCAACTCCTGGACGGAGTACTAGGGTGAATAAGAAGCCGAGAGGGTCCATTGGTTTCGGGCCCAATGCATGGTAGTAGCTGATTCTTAAATCACACATACAGATCTCAGTGCTTAAGGTCGGCTTCAATGAAACAACCCACCATGTACTCCTACATGGCCTCTCATCGATACCTTTACCAAATCGTGTTCACCACACCACTCTCATTACCGACATAATCATTTCACTCTAGCCCATCACCCAGATGAACCAGACCTGACACGACTCTAAGCATAGCAGGCATAGCAAGGTAGGAACAACACATACATATGGCTCAATCAACTCCTACACATGCTAGTGGGTTTCATCTAGTTACTGTGGCAATGACAGGTCATGCAGAGGAAGTGGGTTCAACTACCGTAGCACACAGCAGTTTGAAACGCGTTGTCTTAATGCAGTAAAAGAGAGCAGGAGCGAGAACATGGGATTGTATCGATATGATCAAATGGTTGGTTGCTTGCCTGATGGTTCGATGCACTGATACGGTTCTTCGTTAGGGTAATCACGGTACTCCTCGGAGGCAGAACCTGCCGCAAAGAACACCGATACACAACCATCACCAAACAAGGTGCAACAATATGATGCATGCATGAAACATAGCAATATGAGTGTGTTGGGCTAATGCAACTAAGACCAGAAGGGTTTGTACCAATTTGAATCAAAGATTCAAATTTCAAACTCAAATATGGTCCTTTAAAGTGTTTTTCCTTGTTCTGCATTAAACATCAAGTTAACTTGTTTAGTCATGCATGAAAATAGTACAGATGGATAGATTGGATTTTTCTGATCATTTTTCATATATAATTTGTCTGATTTGGAGTTACAGAATAAAAGTTATGAATTTTTAAAGTTTAAACTATATTCTGGAATTTCCTATATTAGATTAATTCCAGAAAATCAATTATTGCGTCGGCCTGACGTCAGTGTGACGTCAGCAGGTCAACGAAGCATGTCCAGGTCAAACCTGACAGTGGGTCCCGCGTGTCAGGGTGATTAATTTAATTAAAGTTTAAATAAAACTAAACCTGTTTAATTAACAGGGCTGGGCCCCACCTGTCATTGACTCAGGGGAGTCAACCAGGGCCCACCCGTGGTCAAACCCGGGTCGGCTGCACTGGCGTTTAGCCGCCGGCGAGCCCGACGCGGCGGCGGAAGTGGTTTTGGCTGTTTCGGCCACCAAATGGGTCACGGAGACCACCGGAGTGGAGCTGAGGACGAGCCGCAGCTCTTGGTGGAGTCCGTTGGGGTCGGGGTGGCCGGAGTTGGCGCCGGCGATGACTTTGGCGGCCACCGGGGTACGGCCGAAGACGAACTTGACGCTAGAGGGGTCGGTGAGGCTCGGGGAGTAGCTAGCTAGGTGCTACGGGACACGGTGAGTATGATGGACACCGTGGAGTGGTCGGAGGGTGACCGGGAGCACGTCGGCGACGAGCTCCACGGCGGTGGGTGCGGTTGAGCTTCGGGAGGTCGCTACACGGCTCGGAAGCAAGAAAAGAAGGGGGGGGGGAAGATGGCTAAGCTCACAGTGAGTGCGACGAAGCCCTTGGTGCGGCCGGGGATGGACCGGAGCGACGCCGACGTTGAAGGGGATCTCCGGCGACGGCGGTTCGGGCAAGGTCGTTGCGGTGGACTCGGGCGTTGCGAGCGCTCGGGGCTCGGCTTGCTCGATGGAGTGGACAGCGGCGGAGCTCCTGGACACGATGAGAGGACGCACGGGTGGCGAGGAGCACGGCTACGACGAAGGCACGGCGATGGTGGCGTCGGTCATGGCGGGGGAGCGCGAGGGGAGGAGCTGGAGAGAGGAGGGGGTGTCTGGGGGGTTCGGGGGAGCGAGGGAGGCTGATCCACGACGTCACCTAGCGCGGGGAGCGGCGAGGCGGCGAGCAGGTGCGTGGCGCGCGCTGTGGTCGCCGTCGGCACCTGCCTGCCTGCCTGGCCGGCAAGCAGCTCGCTGGAGCGGCGCTGGGCTGGGCCGGCAGGTGGGCCGGGAGCAGCGTCAGGTAAGTTTTTCCATTTTCTTCTGTTTTCTGTTTTTTTAATACTTCTGCAACTTTGTTGAATTAAATAAAATACTTAGGCAACTCCTAAAATCACCAAACTACTCCTGGTCCATAGTTGGATTATTTCCAACATGAAACATTTTAGTTTGGAGATATTTGAGCATTTAAATATTTTATATAATTTTAAATGCCCAAATTCAAATATTTATGATTTAATTCAAAAACCCTAAGATGGCCTAGGAAAATGTGCATCACTTTTGGCAGAGGTTCTGAACCAAGACAAAAATGATGGGCATTTTAGAAGGGCATTTCAGGTTCATTGAAAAAGTTTTTAGTAAACCCTAATTGGTTTCAGAGGGGACTGGGGGTTCTGTCATCCCCATTTCAGGTTTCTGATGAAAGAGTAAACATGATGCAACACTCTAATGCATGGCTAACTAGGGTGTGACAACTCACCCCCACTCAAAAGAATCTCGTCCCGAGATTTGGGTTCCTCCGGAAAGAAGGCGGGATACTCGAGTCGAAGACGATCCTCCCTTTCCCAAGTTGCTTCATCCTCAGAATGGTGCGACCATTGAACTTTGAGAAACTTGATATTATGACGTCGAGTGGTACGCTCGGCCTGATCGAGGATACGAATGGGGTACTCTCGATATGTAAGATTATCTTGGAGATCAAGCGTTTCGTGGTCCACTCCACGGATAGGATCCGAGAAGCAACGCCTGAGTTGAGAAACGTGGAAGACATCGTGGACTCTGGAGAGGTGCGGAGGTAGTTCCAACTGGTAGGCAACTTCTCCTCGTTTAGCGAGAATGCGAAAAGGTCCAATGTAACGAGGAGCCAATTTGCCTTTGATACCGAAACGATGGGTTCCCTTCAGAGGGGTAACCCGAAGGTAAGCCTTCTCGTCAACCTCGAAAGTCATAGCCTTATGTTTTCGGTCATATTGACTCTTTTGACGAGATTGGGCTGTTTTCAACTTTTCACGAACGATGCGAACTTGCTCTTCTGCTTCCTGAATCATATCCGGGCCAAAGAATTGTCTTTCCCCGGTCTCTGACCAGTTAAGGGGTGTTCGACACCGTCGTCCATAGAGAACTTCAAAAGGGGCTTTACCCAAGCTAGATTGATAGCTGTTGTTGTAAGCGAATTCGGCAAATGGAAGGCACTTCTCCCAATCCATTCCGAATGAGATAACAGAGGCTCGAAGCATGTCTTCTAGAATCTGGTTGACGCGTTCCACTTGACCACTCGACTGAGGGTGGAAAGCGGTGCTAAAGGAGAGACGGGTTCCCATAGCATTTTGGAAACTTTCCCAAAATCGAGAGGTGAAAAGACTTCCTCGATCCGAGTTAATTTCCAAAGGAACACCATGGAGAGACACTATTCGGGAGATGTATAAGTCTGCCAGCTGACTAGCGGTTATACTCTCACGAACAGGTAGGAAATGGGCTACTTTGGAAAGACGATCGACAACGACGAAGATAGCATTATTCCCTCTCTTGGTCCTGGGAAAACCGGTAATGAAATCCATACCAATTTTATCCCATTTCCATTCAGGAATAGCTAAGGGTTGAAGGGTGCCAGCAGGCCGTTGATGCTCTGCTTTTACACGACGACAGACGTCGCAATTAGCAATATACTGAGCAATTTCTCTCTTCATCCTAGTCCACCAGAACCTCTGGCGTAGGTCCTGATACATCTTAGTACTACCGGGATGAATGGTGAGAGGAGATTCATGAGCCTCCTTAAGGATCAATCGCCTCAGGTTTCGCACTTTGGGAACCACTAGTCGATTCCCGAAGTATACGACCCCTTGATCATTAATGGAGAAACAATTCGCAACTCCTTTCTTGATGTTTCTCTTGATGCGGGAAATTCCCGGATCTACCTTCTGTGCTTTGATGATCTGATCCGTAAGGGTAGGTTTCGCCACCAAGGTGGAAAGAAAACCTTGAGGAACAATGTGAAGGTTAAGCTTCCGAAATTCCTCATGGAGAAGCGGTTGACTTTGTTGTAACATTAGGTTGTTACAATAAGATTTACGACTTAGCGCATCAGCCATGACGTTGGCTTTCCCTGGGGTGTAAGTTATTCCTAAGTCGAAGTCTGTGATCAACTCAACCCAACGTCTTTGCCTGAGATTCAAATCCGGTTGGGTGAAAATGTACTTCAGACTTTGGTGATCAGTGAATATTTCGCAACGGTTACCGAGGAGGTAATGTCGCCAGGTCTTAAGTGCATAGACTACGGCTGCAAGCTCTAGATCATGAGTAGGATAATTCTCCTCATGTGGGTGCAATTGCCGTGAAGCGTAAGCAATTACGTGTCGATCTTGCATGAGAATGCAACCTAGTCCTTGTCGCGAGGCGTCGCAGTAGATAACAAAGTCCTTGGAGAAGTCTGGCGGTACCAGTACGGGAGCAGAAGTCAGGCGTCTTTTCAGTTCCTGAAAGCTGTGCTCACATTGTGGAGTCCATTCGAACTTTTTATCTTTCTTGAGGAGTTCGGTTAGAGGTTTAGCAACTTTGGAGAAGTTCTCGACAAAGCGACGACAATAGCTCGCTAAGCCCAGAAAACTCCGAACTTGCTTGACCGATTCAGGTGGAGTCCAATTAAGGACGGCTTGAACTCGCTCAGGGTTAACAGCAATACCTTTACCAGATATTACATGACCCAGATAGGTCACTTCTGACAACCAAAATTCACATTTAGAAAATTTGGCATAAAGGCGATGCTCTCGAAGTTTCTTCAACACTAGCCTTAGATGTTCGGCATGTTCTTCCTCGTTCTTGGAGTAGATGAGTATATCATCGAGATAAACTACGACGAATTTATCCAAATACTCCATGAAGATTGAGTTCATTAACCGAGAAAAGGTGGCTGGAGCGTTGGTTAAACCGAAGGACATGACGGTGTACTCGTATTGGCCATAACGAGTAACAAAGGCCGTTTTAGGAATGTCCCCGTTTCTGATTTTGATTTGATGGTAGCCCAACCTCAAATCCATCTTGGAGAAGACTGAGGATCCAGCGAGCTGATCATACAGGTCGTTGATCCTGGGGAGCGGATATTTGTTCTTGATTGTGACCAAATTGACAGGTCGGTAATCTACAACCATCCGGTCCGTACCATCCTTCTTCTTGACGAAGAGGACGGGGCAAGCCCACGGAGATGAACTAGGTCGGATGAAACCCTTTTTCAAGGACTCATCGAGTTGTTTCTTAAGCTCGGCTAGTTCTAGTGGTGCCATCTTATAGGTCTTCTAGCAATCGGAACGGTTCCTGGAATGAGGTCTATTACGAACTCAACATCCCTGTCAGGTGGAACACCTGGCAATTCCTCTGGGAAGACATCCGGGAAGTCACGGACTACCGGAACGTCCTCAAGGTCTGGCAAAGGGCTGGCGTTAAGAGAATATAATTGTCGCTTGGCTATTCGGGTCAAGACATTGACTATCTTCCCCGAAGGATGGGTGAGTTGAACAGTCCTAGAGAAGCAATCAATTTTGGCATGATGAGCTGACATCCAGTCCATACCCAAAATGATATTAATATCTGAAGATTTGAGGGCTATCAAAGATGCAAGGAAAACAAGTCTGTCGACTTGGATTTCATTTCCATAACTTACCCTGGAGGTCTGCCATCTAGAACCGGGAGTAGAAATTTCCATAGTGGATGGCATGTCACAGAATGCGGTGTTATGCAAACGAGCATAGTTCTCGGATATAAATGAATGAGAGGCTCCTGTATCGAAAAGAACAGATGCCGGGTGGCAATTAACAAGGAGCGTACCGAGAACGACGTTGGGATCCTCTTGAGCTTCTTCGGCAGAGATACAGTTGACATGGCCACGTGTAGCGGTGGCCGGCTTGGCGTGGAACACTTTCCCTGTCGGCTTGCCACGGCCAACAGCTTTAGCAGATTGGTTGGGGTTGGTCTGGGGACACTCACGCATATAGTGGCCAGATTCCCCACACTTGAAACAAGTCACGGAACTGGTACGTGGAGGAGCATTGTTGGTTGGACCCCCATAGGGCTTGGCTGGTGCAGACTGTTGAACGGGGCGAGGCGCCTGGAAGGATGGCCTCGGTGTGAACCTGGGTGGCAGGGCGGTGTTGGGCACCCACACGCGGCGCTTCTGAGGACCAGCACCGGATGAGGAACCCATGTCACGGCCATGCTTGCGTGTTGCGTCATAATCAGTCTGACCAGTTTCAGCACTGATGGCCTTGTTAACAAGTTTCTGAAAAGATGTGCACTCATGCAGACGGAGGTCGCGGCGAAGCTCAGGACTAAGCCCTTACGGAACCTTGCTTGCTTCTTGGCATCAGTAGAAACTTCCTCAGTTGCATATCGTGCGAGGTTACCAAACTCCCTGCTGTAAGCATCCACAGAGAGTCGGCCTTGGGTGAAACTGCAAAATTCCTCACGTTTACGGTCCATGAGACCCTCCGGAATGTGATGTTCACGGAAAGCCTCGCTGAATTCAGCCCAAGTAGTGACATGGCCCGCTGGGCGCATAGCTCCATAATTCTCCCACCATAGACTGGCGGGGCCTTCAAGATGATATGCAGCAAAGGTGACCTTGTCAGCCTCCGCTACCAGCGCGGAACGCAGTTTGTGAGAGATACTGCGAAGCCAGTCATCAGCGTCGAGAGGCTCGACGGAGTGGTGGAACGTGGGTGGATGTAATTTGATAAAATCACTGAGTGACACCACGTTAGTCCTCTGATGGTGTGCTGTGTTCTGTTCAATACGCTCCAACAAACGGTTGGTCTCCCGCTTGTTTCTCTCAGCTTCCATCATAACCTCGGCTAGGGAAGGAGGATGAGGCAGATTTGCATTCCTGACTTCACTGCCTTCGGCCTGCTCTTGAGGAGCAGGGTTAGTGCGCGTGTTGACCATCCTAGGTAAACAAGACAATGATTTAGTCAGGATGATAAAATTCCGACATAGGATACAGAATGTAAGGAATAACTCGGAATGCAAGATGATCATCCGTATGACATGGTAGATACAGAAACTGCTTCTTTATTCCATCGTCATACACACCATACAGGGTTTAGTACAAGACCAAACAAAGTACTATTACGGTGAAAGAGGATTACATCTCATCGGAGGCATCCAAGCTCCTATACATTATTTTTCTACACCTCCGGAAAGAGTACAAACTAGGTCATATCCCACGAGTCACGCGGGACGATAGACGACACAGCTAGTGCGAACTAGTGATACTACCACTAACTCAGACCGATCCGTAGTAGTCCTCGTAGAAGTCACCTCCATAGCCTGGAAGCTCAACATGATCATCCGGAAACAGACGATCTCGCGGAGCTTGTGGACCATAGGGGCTAGGATGAGGTCTTGGACCAACAGACGGTGGCCTGCGGGGACCGCGAGGTGGGGTGATGCCTCCTACATCACGCCAACCCATCACGTCTGGCAGAGCAGATCTCACAGGATAGAGATCGCGCATATCCGAATATCCAGCTTGCACCGCCGGTGCAAACCGAGTCAAGTGGCCCAGTGGTCAGCACGGGTATTGAAGAGCTCTAACCTCAAGGCCCGATTTTCACGGTCCTTATCCTCGAGCATCTCAGCAGTGGTGCGAGTCCGTGAATCCTCCTGAGTGGGGTCAGCATAGATAGCCTGGAGATACCCTTGTGCTCCCGGAAGTGATCCTGGCATATACCGGAAATCAGAGTCCCGAAATAGACCAGATCTGACTCGCATAATGGTCATCATAGAGTAGGCGGCGTCCTGCACAGCCATCTCAATAGTAACCCCGAGTCCATAGGAGCAGTGAAGGGGCTCGGTGGATCCAGGATAAGATGGAAATATCCTGACAGTGCAGAGATACTGGCTTTGATTAAAGTCTCGGAATTGCTCTTCGACCGTGTACTCAGGATACCAGCGGTATCCAGCCTCAGTCATTACCCTGACCAACTTGGCAGTATGGCCGGGTACATCTAGGCATCGAGTCAGGCGAACCACTTGATTGAGGTCGCGAGTGGCCATCTGAAAGCACAATCATAATGCAAAGGCATTAGAATTTCTAGCAAAATTTCGGCAGCATAACAGCTGTAAATGCTCAAGAAGGATTTTGAGACATTTGACAAAGGATTTCATACACACTCAACATCATCATATCAAAGTTCTGAATCCATCCTAGCAACATAATGTGGTAGTAGAACTGAACTAGGCTTGTATCCATCAAACCTATAAGGTACTACTGATTAGTAACACGTGATCCTGATAGAGAGAATAGATCCTAATTCCTTAACCCCCGGTGGAAGAATGGACTGACTCAGATCAGAATGTCATAAGATAAAGGAGTAAAAAGAGCCTTACGTTCCAACCCACAAACAATTCCCCTACATATAACTAAAGAATTTCTAGACTCAACATCGACCAGTTTGGCTTGGAGAACCTACAGGCAGTCCGGCTCTGATGCCAACGCTGTCAGGACCCCGACTCGATGTCACATCGATCTAGCCGGTAACACCTCATATCACTTTGCGGCCTCACGCACGGTATCCCCACGGGTGTCGCCTTACCTTTGCCCGGGACCGTTTGCGCCTTTTGGCTCACGTATATGATAGTGTCGCTAGCATCCATATGATAAGGAGCCCGGGCTGACATGACTAGTCGTAAACCCAAAGTGGCACAGACTTACAGGGACAGGCATCCATGACCCAGCTTCGAACGTGTCGGTCATCAGCAAGTGGGTCCGGGCTGTAGCACTGGGCTAGCAGGACTCCGGTAAACCGGGCTGTAGCGGGCTAACAGGACTCCGGTACTCAAAGCGTGACATTTCCCCGAAGGGACAGACACAGGAACGAAGAAGGACACATGCCGGCCAGCCTAAGTGTTCCAGAGCAGTAGCAAGCTACCATGGCTCAGCGGTAACACTAGGAGACATTTCCCGGTAAGAGAGGCTACTAAAGATAAACAACTAGATAGTCAGATCCCACACATACCAAGCATTTCAATCATACACACAATATGCTCGATATGTGCAAATACAACGAAGCATCACAACATGACTCTATGACACAAGTACTTTATTTAAGGCTCAGGGAGCCATACATAACATACACAAAGGTACGGGTCTCACGACCCAGCATTCAAGTCATACAGTCATACAAACCAGCAGCGGAAGTAACTTGTCTGAGTACAGACAACTAGTAAAATAAAAGAGGCTTGGAAAGCCTAGCTATACTACGTGGTCCTTCACAAGCTCAGGATCACCACCTGGGCCTTAGCCTACTCGTTGATGTCAACGTCTACGTAGAACCCATCAGAAGGGGTTGCAGCGTCTTCTGTAAAAATGTAAATTATAGCAACATGAGTACAAAGGTACTCAGCAAGACTTACATCAGATCCTACATACATGCATATTATCAAGAAGGGTTGGTGGAGTTATTGCAGCAAGCCAGCTTTGACTCTTGGCTAGGCTATCCTACGATACTCCAACTTGAAATGGTTTTGCGCACACGAGTCCACTACTCACCACTTCAATACACTACCGAGGATCCACCTCCGTCTTCCTACGGAAGAGCCATCCTCGGCACTCACACTTATCTTGAGGCTTTTAGTAGTTTCCATTTACTTGTCTATGAACTGTATAGGCAACCAAGTAGTCCTTTACCGCGGACGCGGCTATTCGAATAGCATGATAACCCTGCAGGGGTGTACTTCTTCATACACGCTCTCACCACTTACCGTCGTTTACACGACATGTACTCGGCAACCTTCAAGCGGAAGCCCAACGTGGGTGTCGGCCACGACCTACCTAATCACCTAAGCCTCCAGTCCAGGTTTATCGCCTATCCAGGTTCCATCCGTAGGGAGTCCGGCCGAGGTTTCCCATACGGCCCCGAACGATGTGAATAGGGTTCGCGAAATACCTAACGGGTATTCGGTACACCCGGCCACGTACCTACCGCATCACAGCCCACCCCTACGGTCAGCGCTGTCCACGGCCTCCAGTAGGCTACAAACACCAGAAACTACTTGCAACTCCTGGACGGAGTACTAGGGTGAATAAGAAGCCGAGAGGGTCCATTGGTTTCGGGCCCAATGCATGGTAGTAGCTGATTCTTAAATCACACATACAGATCTCAGTGCTTAAGGTCGGCTTCAATGAAACAACCCACCATGTACTCCTACATGGCCTCTCATTGATACCTTTACCAAATCGTGTTCACCACACCACTCTCATTACCGACATAACCATTTCACTCCGGCCCATCACCCAGATGAACCAGACCTGACACGACTCTAAGCATAGCAGGCATAGCAAGGTAGGAACAACACATACATATGGCTCAATCAACTCCTACACATGCTAGTGGGTTTCATCTAGTTACTGTGGCAATGACAGGTCATGCAGAGGAAGTGGGTTCAACTACCGTAACACACAGCAGTTTGAAACGCGTTGTCTTAATGCAGTAAAAGAGAGCAGGAGCGAGAACATGGGATTTTATCGATATGATCAAATGGTTGGTTGCTTGCCTGATGGTTCGATGCACTGATACGGTTCTTCGTTAGGGTAATCACGGTACTCCTCGGAGGCAGAACCTGCCGCAAGAACACCAATACACAACCATCACCAAACAAGGTGCAACAATATGATGCATGCATGAAACATAGCAATATGAGTGTGTTGGGCTAATGCAACTAAGACCAGAAGGGTTTGTACCAATTTGAATCAAAGATTCAAATTTCAAACTCAAATATGGTCCTTTAAAGTGTTTTTCATTGTTCTGCATTAAACATCAAGTTAACTTGTTTAGTCATGCATGAAAATAGTACAGATGGATAGATTGGATTTTTCTGATCATTTTTCATATATAATTTGTCTGATTTGGAGTTACAGAATAAAAGTTATGAATTTTTAAAGTTTAAACTATATTTTGGAATTTCCTATATTAGATTAATTCCAGAAAATCAATTATTGTGTCGGCCTGACGTCAGTGTGACATCAGCAGGTCAACGGAACATGTCTAGGTCAAACCTGACAGTGGGTCCCGCGTGTCAGGGTGATTAATTTAATTAAAGTTTAAATAAAACTAAACCTGTTTAATTAACAGGGCTGGGCCCCACCTGTCATTGACTCAGGGGAGTCAACCAGGGCCCACCCGTGGTCAAACCCGGGTCGGCTGCACTGGCGTTTAGCCGCCGGCGAGCCCGACGCGGCGGCGGAAGTGGTTTTGGCTGTTTCGGCCACCAAATGGGTCATGGAGACCACCGGAGTGGAGCTGAGGACGAGCCGCAGCTCTTGGTGGAGTCCGTTGGGGTCGGGGTGGCCGGAGTTGGCGCCGGCGACGACTTTGGCGGCCACCGGGGTTCGACCGAAGACGAACTTGACGCTAGAGGGGTCGGTGAGGCTCGGGGAGTAGCTAGCTAGGTGCTACGGGACACGGTGAGTATGATGGACACCGTGGAGTGGTCGGAGGGTGACCGGGAGCACGTCGGCGACGAGCTCCACGGCGGTGGGTGCGGTTGAGCTTCGGGAGGTCGCTACACGGCTCGGAAGCAAGAAAA